>NC_083587.1:21220499-21420499 GCF_027579695.1 Neoarius graeffei
TCTTGTTGCATTTTATTCTTTACATAACATCCACATGCAGCCAGCCCAGACATAATAACGATAACCGTGCACTAGATCAGTAGTGTTTATCTGCTTGGTGATGATGGGGGGGGACGACCCACCATTGACCAGTTTGTTTTGACTAGCGCAAAAAAAAAGTCCATAATACCACTTGCCATTAAAACCACATGAGCAAATCAAAAGCAAATATGGTATGGTTAAAAAAAAAACAAAAAAAACAAAACCCTAATCCAGATGTTATAATCAGGGTGTAAACATAAAGTGTATACTGTTCTTAACTGGAATATGTTTCACCTGTTCGGTTGGTCAAACTGTACAGGGCCTTTGCTGTGCTGGTCAGGGCTTTTAAACTTGCTGTGGTTGGGTGTAGATGAAGAGGAATTCTCAGCAGCAGTGGCAGTAGTAGTGATTATAGTGGCGCTGGTGTTAGTGGTAGTGTTCGTGCTAGAGTTGGAGTCTGCATTAGTGTCGAGCTCGGTGACTCCCCGTATGTCCAGATACTGGCCGTTATCCAGGAAGCCTTGCTCGCTCTGAAGCCGTGACTCTGACTCCCCATGCTCCACCGGGGCTACCGGAGGGGCCACCATGCTCCTCTGAAGACCCTGGATCTCACTGAGAAAAATCACAATCACACAATTAGAGCTGATTATGTATGCAAATTATTTCTGGAGCATAATTATCTTGCAAGTCACTCAATCAGCCAAAGTATGTTGTTGCAATAATTGGATGCAGTAATAACCACAGGACTGAGGCTGATTTACCAGAGTTTGTGTAGGAGAGAAGGGGAAAGCAATGGGGTGCTTTTTTTTTTTTAATTCTATAAATCCTTGTGATTTTCATACTGTTCATCACTTACCTCTGCAATTTCTTTATTTGCTCTGCTAGACTCTGTTTCTCACTGTTCAGCAGGCTGATCTGGTATTCCAGCTCCTGCACCACCTCCGGCTGCTGAAACCCACCCACACACACACACACACACAGAGAGAGAGAGAGAGAGAGAGAGAGAGAGAGAGCAGGGTTTCTCAAACTTGGACTACTCAGGACAACTTTATTTTGTGACCATAATCCAATTATTCAAATATTAGGCACATTTATCAAATGTGCACCATAATATTCTGAATGGGCAGCACGGTGGTGTACTGGTTAGCGCTATCGCCTCACAGCAAAAAGGTCCGGGTTCGAGTCCGGTGGCCGGCGAGGGCCTTTCTGTGCGGAGTTTGCATGTTCTCCCCGTGTCTGCGTGGGTTTCCTCCGGGTGCTCCGGTTTCCCCCACAGTCCAAAGACATGCAGGTTAGGTTAACTGGTGACTCTAAATTGAGCGTAGGTGTGAATGTGAGTGGTTGTCTGTGTCTATGTGTCAGCCCTGTGATGACCTGGCGACTTGTCCAGGGTGTACCCCGCCTTTCGCCCGTAGTCAGCTGGGATAGGCTCCAGCTTGCCTGCGACCCTGTAGAACAGGATAAAGCGGCTAGAGATGATGAGATGAGATGAATATTCTGAATATTACTGTAGCCCCAGGACTTTTATATTCCTGAACTTTCCATAGACAGCTCACGATAAGGTCCAAGCTGAAGCTGAGATTTTTTACAGGCCTATGTTTTTGAGTGGTGGCCTGAATTAAACCCATTCAAATGGGCCAATACCTATAATAGCTCAATAAAAAGTATAATAACTTAATAATGATGCACTGTTACCCCCTTTCCACCAGTGCAAACTAGGTGCTAATGCCGGTTTGGAATTGCAAACCTTCTAAGAACCAGTTTGCTTGTCCACGGGCTAGAGTGTCACCATAGAGCCACGCCATGAAGTCACTGTATATATCTGTATACGCTAGCCACAGAGGCCAGACCAAGTGTGATTCCAAAGACTCCTATGAGAAGAAAAAAATTCAGGGGAAAAAAAAATAAATAAATCACAATACCTCACTGGGAATAAGGATATACCAGGGCTGTGCCCTAGAGCCAGGCCTGGGGGAGGGGCTCGTCAGCGAGCGCCTGGTGGTCAAACCTTTACCCATGGGCTCAGCCTAAAAGAGCCACATAAGTCCATCCTTCTGTGGGCCCACCACCTGCAGGAGGATCCTTCGGGGTCCAGCGCATTGTGGATCGGACATTCGGGAGGGTCTCAGAGTACAGCTACTTCTCCTTGGCTTTGAAAGGACCCAGTTGAGGTGGTTCGGGTGCGTCTAGACTGCCTCTGGGATGCCTCCTAGGTAAGGTGTTCTGGGCATGTCCAACTAGGAAGAAACCCCAAAGCAGACCCAGGACATTCTGGAGAGATGAGATCACTCAGCTGACTTGGGAACACCTCCGTATCCCCCAGAAAGAGCTGGAGTAGGTGGCCAGGGAAAGGAAAGCCTAGGCATCTCTGCTTAAACTGCTGCCCCTGCAACCCGGACCAGGATAAGTGGCGGAAAATTGTAATTGCATTGAATGCAATTACATATGTACGGTTCACATGCACATATGACTTGTTTAAGACATCACCCAAAACAAAAAGTGTTAACTTGTGTCAAATGTGCAGAATGCATGGATGTGTCTTAATTAAGCAAGATCAATGCCATGTAAGCTGAATACGCAGCATATGCAAAGGCATTCATTTTTGTACTATAAATATAAAAAGAGTCACTGGAGTTCGTGAGCACATTCTGCCTGAAGGTGCTGTTTTGCCAAAAATAGCCAAGACAGTTTATTAGATAATTTCTGATTAAGGGAAACACAGTTTGAGAGCATATTTCTTTTATATGATGAACACCAGCTCCACAGAAATTTAATCCACTAATGCTGTACTAATCAAATGTCCGTCAGAACGAATTCTCCAAGTGGACTCATGAAGCTCCCAGTCAATCAACTGCTACCTAAATGACGAGGACTATTATTAGATTTGCAGTTCTTTAACATAATTTAAAAAAAAAATGATAAAAATGGTCAAAACTGACAGGAAGCAAGTCTTGAACCTGACAGAAGATTGAAGTGGGTAGTCAGATGTACATGGATTTATCTTGGGTTCCCCCAATATGATTTTCCTTTGAATAGTAAAATGAGTATTCAGCAAGTTTATTCCAATTACATAAATAGAAAGTCAGTTGTTTTTAAAACGTGTTCTAGTAAGTATTATATAGTCATAGATGATTTACCGTACATTCACATACAGCACCACTCTCAAGATCACTTCTTTAAACGTAGGCTGTTGACAATCCCCCCAATTATACCCAACACGAGATTAAAAACAAATGGACATTTGATTATTATAAATACAACACCATAAGGCTAAAATATATGACACTATTGCTGTGCGGGTGGCACGGTGGTGTAGTGGTTAGCGCTGTCGCCTCACAACAACAAGGTCCTGGGTTCGAACCCCGTGGCCAGCGAGGGCCTTTCTGTGCGGAGTTTGCATGTTCTCCTCGTGTCCGCGTGGGTTTCCTCCGGATGCTCCGGTTTCCCCCACAGTCCAAAGACATGCAGGTTAGGTTAACTGGTGACTCTAAATTGACCGTAGGTGTGAATGTGAGTGTGAATGGTTGTCTGTGCCTGTGTGTCAGCCCTGTGATGACCTGGAGACTTGTCCAGGGTGTACCCCGCCTTTCGGGGGGGGGGGGGTACATAGTCAGCTGGGATAGGCTCCAGCTTGCCTGCGACCCTGTAGAACAGGATAAAGCGGCTACAGATAATGAGATGAGACTATTACTGTGCTGAAAAACATAAAATAACTGTATGATACTATATTCGCTGTTATGCGCAAGAGCTGGCTAATGAATGGCTAATGGGGGCAGGTCCTTCAGTGCTATTGCCCCAAACTCTGGAATCCTCTTCTTCAAACTCTCCATGACTGCTCTTCTTTCAAATCTCAACTGAAGACTGATCTTTTCCATGAACATGTCTCTTCCTCTCTTACTACTTAGTCCCCCCCCCCCCCATTCCTATCATCCATCCATTGTCTGTAACTGCTTATCCGGTGCAGGGTCACAGGCAAGCTGGAGCCTATCCCAGCTGACTACGGGCGAAAGGCGGGGTACACCCTGGACAAGTCGCCAGGTCATCACAGGGCTGACACATAGACACAGACAACCATTCACATTCACACCTACGGTCAATTTAGAGTCACCAGTTAACCTAACCTGCATGTCTTTGGACTGTGGGGGAAACCGGAGCACACGGAGGAAACCCACGCAGACATGGGGAGAACAAGCAAACTCCACACAGAAAGGCTCTCGCTGGCCACGGGGCTCGAACCCAGAACCTTCTTTCTGTGAGGTGACAGCGCTAACCACTACACCACCGTGTCACCTATTATCATCAGTAAGATTGCAGACTAGGACTCGGGCTTGACCAAATCTAATTACAGTATTCACCATTTCAGAATACTTCGTTACATAGTAAAATGCCAATTGTGTAATGATATTGTGGCAGAAGAAAAAACTGATATTAAAAGTAGGCATCTGAAACAATGGGTCTCTGTTATCAATCTGGATACAAACTAAATTATTCGGAAATCATTCAAAGGAACATTTATACAATAAATGTGGTGCTCATGAAAAACTAGCTACCTTTGAAAAACATTCCTATCTTACGAGAGCTTCTGAGTGTGTAAACTCATGTACAAGGAGAAAATAAAAATATAGGATACATGCAAAAAAATTATATATAAATTACAGTGGTGCTTGAAAGTTTGTGAACCCTTTAGAATTTTCTATATTTCTGCATAAATATGACCTAAAACATCATCAGATTTTCACACAAGTCCTAAAAGTAGATAAAGAGAACCCAGTTAAACAAATGAGACAAAAATATTATACTTGGTCATTTATTTATTGAGGAAAATAATCCAATATTACATATCTGTGAGTGGCAAAAGTATGTGAACCTCTCGGATTAGCAGTTAATTTGAAGGTGAAATTAGAGTCAGGTGTTTTCAATCAATGAGACGACAATCAGGTGTGAGTGGGCACCGTTTTATTTAAAGAACAGGGATCTATCAAAGTCTGGTGTGCATGGCAAAAATGGTGTGCATGGCAGGGTTGCAAGGAGAAAGCCACTGCTCTCCAAAAAGAACATTACTGTTCGTCTGCAGTTTGCTAAAGATCACGTGGATAAGGCAGAAGGCTACTGGAAAAATGTTTTATGGACGGATGAGACCAAAATAGAACTTTTTGGTTTAAATGAGAAGCGTTGTGTTTGGAGAAAGAAAACCACTGCATTCCAGCATAAGAACCTTATCCCATCTGTGAAACATGGTGGTGGTAGTATCATGGTTTGGGCCTGTTTTGCTGCATCTGGGCCAGGACGGCTTGTCATCATTGATGGAACAATGAATTCTGAATTATACCAGCGAATTCTAAAGGAAAATGTCAGGACATCTATCCATGAACTGAATCTCAAGAGAAGGTGGGTCATGCAACAAGACAACGACCCTAAGCACACAAGTCGTTCTCCCAAAGAATGGTTAAAGAAGAATAAAGTTAATGTTTTGGAATGGCCAAGTCAAAGTCCTGACCTTAAGCCAATCGAAATGCTGTGGAAGGACCTGAAGCGAGCAGTTCACGTGAGGAAACCCACCAACATCCCAGAGTTGAAGCTGTTCTGTACGGAGGAATGGGCTAAAATTCCTCCAAGCCGGTGTGCAGGACTGATCAACAGTTACCGGAAACATTTAGTTGCAGTTATTGCTGCACAAGGGGGTCACACCAGATACTGAAAGCAAAGGTTCACATACTTTTGCCACTCACAGATATGTAATATTGGATCATTTTCCTCAATAAATAAATGACCAAGTATAATATTTTGTCTCATTTGTTTAACTGGGTTCTCTTTATCTACTTTTAGGACTTGTGTGAAAATCCGATGTTGTTTTAGGTCATATTTATACAGAAATGTAGAACATTCTAAAGGGTTCACAAACTTTCAAGCACCACTGTACATACACACAGGACATGGAGGTTCAGAACCGTGACATTTCTCTATATATGTCACTTGTGAGGAAAATCAATGAAAAATCAATGAATTGTTTTGATAAACTTGGGTACTTTTTTGTTTGTGAATGTGTCTATATAATAAAAAGAAAAAAAAGTCACACGGCTTGAAGATATGAAGAAGTTCATCATCTTGTTTTGAAAAACTTGCGTTTTTCATACAAAAGACATCGCGGATCCGAGGGACATATTTCCCGATATTTCACTCTGATGGCGTCACTCAGTGTTTTCCTGCTGACCAGACGCATGTTGTCAAAACGGCGAACCGGTTCAAAATTAAAATTCTTTTGATTAACTTGTGTATTTTTTTGTGGCTTTGTCCATACAATATAAAAGAACATTACATGGTGGTATGAAGATATGAAGTTTATCTTCTCGTGTTGAAAAATATTTTCACCACTCGAAGATAAACTTCATATCGTCATGCAGCTGTGTAATATCCTCATATGGGAGATGCTTTAAGAGGCACTATAATGCTTAATGCATTGGGATTTCCTCATATATACTTCACTACTATGGCGTTAAACTCATGCCATTACAGAAATCTGAACTTAAATGGAAAAATCTGAATTTAAACTGTTACTATTGGGAATTTGTATCATACTGAATCTGGTCCTGCTTCATACTGGGTTTCTATCATATTGAATCAATCATAGACATCCTATTATTACGTAGATGGAGCGTTGGCTGTTCTGACGCGAGAAATACGGTCGCCATCTTGGAGTGGTGAGATAAGCGCGAGATCATAGACATCCTATTATTATTATACTGTCTGCAAGGGGGTGTATGGGGGATGCAAGTGACCGAAAGGCAATGGAGGAATGGGTGGCCTGCTGCAAGTGTGATAAGTGGTTTCACGAGTCATGTTTTAATGTTGTATGCTAATATTATATATATTGTTATTAAATGTTTATTCATATACTACCTTTTTTATTTATTTACTAGTTTATTAATTTACTACATTGTTATATTTTTTATGTTTGACATTAATTTGTTATAAATAAATGTTCTGATATGATTTAAAACAAAACAAAAAAAATGTTTGTGGTCAATATATGGTCATCACACATTGTCCTACATACCAAACAAAGTGCCCCACTCAACCTGAATACATCAGCTTTGCTGAAGGGGGGGGGTCAGATTGTGTTGAAGGATGTAAAAGGCTCTTATAATTTCACTGACTAGATTAATTTCGCCTTTGATATGTTCTTAATCTCATCTCATCTCATTATCTCTAGCCGCTTTATCCTTCTACAGGGTCGCAGGCAAGCTGGAGCCTATCCCAGCTGACTACGGGCGAAAGGCGGGGTACACCCTGGACAAGTCGCCAGGTCATCACAGGGCTGACACATAGACACAGACAACCATTCACACTCACATTCACACCTACGGTCAATTTAGAGTCACCAGTTAACCTAACCTGCATGTCTTTGGACTGTGGGGGAAACCGGAGCACCCGGAGGAAACCCACGCGGACACGGGGAGAACATGCAAACTCCACACAGAAAGGCCCTCGCCGGCCACGGGGCTCGAACCCAGGACCTTCTTTCTGTGAGGCGACAGCGCTAACCACTACACCACCATGCCGTCCCTGTTCTTAATCTATTTAAAGAAAACATACACACATTTGAATCATTATAATGGATTTAGATTGTTAAAACCGCATTTTATTTAAAAAAGTGTCCCACTTTACCTGAATTTACCCTATCCATTGCAACAGATTGGTGGTTGTAGCCGATAGAAAAACGTTAAGCTGTTTATATCTAATGTATTTAGTATTCACACATTTTTTGTAGGATATTAATCACTGTTTCCTCAACTTCAACAATCTCCGACGTCTGTTCACTTAATATCAGGATATTCTATTAACGTGAAGCCAACTATGAATAATAACCCCCGCCGCTATCCTTTATCATAGCTACATGTATGACAAAAAAAAAAATGCGAGCCAGCGCTGCCAGCGCATTACACTGAGTGCAGCGCATCACCACTCCAAGATGGCGGCCCCGCGTCTCGTCAGCGCGTTTAGAATTTACATTGGATGCTCCGTCTACGTAATAGGATGTCTATGGAATCAATAGCTAGGTTTCCAGTGCCGTTTTGCACACAATAGAAACAATATTTAAAAACAAACAAACAAACAAACAAACAAACAAACAAACAAACAAACATTGACAAAACACAATTGAACAGTGGTTTTCCATTAAGTGACGTTGTGTGATTAAAGCTGGCCCTCTTCTAGAGCGTTTTTTTTTCAAAAGCTACGTCAAATACGAAAAATGCATTTTCATTTCATTTTTGCGAAATATCCCTTTATCGAATCATCTGAAAAACCACCTCATGAGAGAGTAACAACTTTTTTTGTGATATTAGAGTTTTTTCAAAATTCACACGTTTCCATTACTCATTATTAGTTCACTATTTCAAACTGCATATTAAGCAGGTTAATGGAAAAAGTTAGTGTGTAATGCTCATGCATGCAACATCGTTTGAACTGGTGCTGAATTAGTGCATCATCACGCTGTGTTGTGTAAATCAGCACAACTGATTTGCGTCGACACACAATGCTGATGTTTTAAACAAGCCAGGATGTCTTATTTGGCAAATATGTTCGGCTTGTGTAGGTACCTGGTTTATATCATAGTCTACCAAATTTTAGTTCCTACCTGCATTTGGTTCTTAGTATAAATGCAATGCAGCTCAAACAACATGAAAAAGGTCATACATGCCATTTTGTCCTGTTCTCAGTGCAGATAAAGTACAAAAGTCAGGAATCTGTTAACTTGTCACGTTCTCATCTGATTTGTAAAACAAATCAAATCCAACAAGTTACCTGCATGGTTTCGTTTTTCTGCACAGGCTCCTGGGTAACATAGTCCGCTGTGAGGTCAGCAGCGTCCACGCTCACAGCTACGTCTACAGTTTCACGGAGTGAATGCTGGCTGCTGCCACAGTTTCTGTAGAGCTGCAGCAGGTCAGGAGGTTTGGGAATGTTCAAGCCCACATCATCCCACAACTCAAAATCCTACACACAGCAAAACACGAACACACACTTCTGAAGCTATGAAGATGTTATGAAGACCGCAGTGGTGTTGCACTTGAGTCAACATGACACTGACAACACTGGGTACCTATAGGCATGTGTAAACATCACACATTAGATTTATATATAACTCAGATTGCTTAACACAGTGGATATAAAAAGTGTACACACCCCATTAAAATTATTATTTTTTTAAACATCAGAAAAACCTAAGACCATGATAAATAACTTAACAGCTGTCATTGCATCGTTTTTTCATTAATTGTGCGGTGGTCTCTAGTATGAATGAATGCCCTGTGAGCCGGTTTTGGTGAAAAAAAATGCTGTGGTGCTCCTGTTTCAGGCTGTTCTAGTTTGGTGGAGGAGCGGGTGGGGAGAGAACGACAGGATTTCAGCTCTTACTCATGAATATTCATGACATGTAAACATATATCACTTCTGATTGGCTAACAGCACTGTGACGCTCCCTCCAGTGGGTTATGGGCGAGACCATGACGACTAATTTTCAAAGTGACGCAAGTTCGTAGGGCTTTTTCTGATTCGCTCGTTTTTCCGTCTATTTTCTTTCATAGGCTAATACAGGGAATGGGGGTAGAAGAACATTTTCACGTGCAGCATGCGTATGCAACTCGGAGTGACCTATGGTATTTCAAAAGGAGCCAGTATTAAACGGTTTGTCATGGAATGACACCTTTAAAAAATTTTTCCCACCTTTAAAATGTGACCTATAACCTGTACAGTTCAATTGAAAAACAAAAACCTGTTGGAGCGGTAAAACATAAAAAAACGTACAATCAATCAGATGGTTGCATAAGTGTGCACACCCTTAAACTAATACTTTGTTGAAGCACATTTTGATTTAATTACAGCATTCAGTCTTTTTGGGTCGGAGTCTATCAGCCTGCCACATCTAGACTTGGCGATATTTGCCCACTCTTCCTTGCAAAAGCGCTCCAAGTCTGTCAGATTGCGAGGGCGTGTCTTGTGCACAGCCCTCTTCAGGTCACCCCACAGATTTTCAATTGGATTTAGGTCTGGGCTCTGGCTGGACCATTCCAAAACTTTGTCGTCACTGAAAGATAAAATTCCTCTTCAGCTTTCTAGCAGACACCTGCAGGTTTTGGGCCAAAACTGACTGGTATTTAGAATTGTTCATAATTCCCTCCACTTTGACTAAAGCCCCTGTTCCAGCTGAAGAAAAACAAGCCCAAAACATAATGCTGCCACCACCATGCTTCACCGTGGCTATGGTGTTCTTTTGGTGATGCGCAGTGCTGTTTTTGTGCCAAACATACCTTTTTGGAATTGTGGCCAAAAAGTTCAACCTTGGTTTCATCAGACCAGAAGACATTTTCCCCACATGCTTTTGGGAGAGTTGATGTATTTTTTTGCAAAATTTAGCCGGGCCTGGATGTTTTTCTTTGACCGTACCTCATAGTCCAGACATATGGAGAATACAGGAGCTTGTGGTCACATGTAGTACACAACTACCCCTTTTCCACCAAATCAGTTCCAGGGCTGGTTCGGAGCCAGTGCTGGTGCTAGTTCACAACTCGTTCAACTTGCGAGCCAGCTGAGAACCAGTTTGCTTTTCCATCGCTCGCGGTGCCACGTCATTACGTCGCTGTATACCTCATTACGTCGCTACGTTTGCTTAAACCTTGGCGCGAATATCGAAGCAAAAACAACACGGAAGAAGCAGCAGCAGCAACAACAATAATAATAATAATAAGGGATGACTTCGTGTTTGTACAGCTGCGGCTTCTCACCGCTTAAAAATGGCGATCTTTCGCAGTCTTGTTATTGTTGTTGGTCTTAACAACTCCGCCCCCCTGCTGACGTAAGCAGTTCTTTCCTCTGGCCCAGCAGAGAGTTGGTGCTAGCCTGGAACCGGTTTTTCTGGCCCCAGAGCCAGTTTTTCTGGCCCCAGAGCCAGTTCTTTGTCAGTGGAAACAGAAAACCCGGTTCCAAACTAAGCACTGGCCCCGAACCAGCCCTGGAACTGCTTTGGTGGAAAAGGGGCAAACCAGTACTTGCCAGAAATTGCTGCAGCTCCTTCAGTGTTGCTGTCGGCCTCTTGGCAGCCTCCCTGACCAGTTTTCGTCTTGTCTTTTCATCAATTTTGGAGGGACGTCCAGTTCTCGGGAATGTCACTGCTGTCCCATATTTTCTCCACTTCTTGATGACTGTCTTCACTGTGCTCCATGGTATATCTAATGCTGTGGAAATGTTTTTGTCCCCTTCTCCTGACTGATACCCTTCAACAATGAGATCCCTCTGATGCTTTGTAAGCTCTCTGTGAACCCTGGCTTTTGCTGGAGGATGCAACTGAGTAAATGTCTGAACTTTATTTGGGGTTAATCAGAGTCATTTTAATTGATTGCAAGCATAAACCCAAAAAGACTGAATGCTGTAATTGAATCAAAAGGTGCTTCAACAAAGTATTAGTTTAGGGGTGTGTACATTTATGTAACTACTTTATTGCACATTTTTTATTTTTCCCCCCTAACAGATTTGTTTGTTTTTCAATTGAATTGTACAGGTTATAGGTCACATTAAAGGTGGGAAAAGTTTTGAAATTATTTATTGTGGTCTCAGGTTTTTCTGATGTAAAAAAAATAAATAATTTTAATGGTGTGTGTACACTTTTTATATCCAATGTATATTGTAAAAGTTTACAAATAGTCTTAAAAAAAATGAAGAAACAAGGAGGACATCATCATGGATATCATGCTGCCTTCAAATACATCTCGTGTAATAACAGCCCAAAAATGCAGACTACCTTAGTATTCTCTGAAATTAGACGCATGTATTAGTTTCCATAATTATGGTGTTATTTTTTATGAAGCATCATATTATACAGTGGCTTGCATAATTATTCACCCCCTTGAGCTTTTCTGCATTATGCAATGTTAGATCCTGAAACTGAAACACAATAAGAATAATAAGTCATCAGTCTACACAAAATATTCTACAGTACTCACATGGATAGGAAAGTCTATACAGTTTGCCTTTTCTTTTTTTTTTACATTAAAAAAAAATGTAAAAGTCGTCTTGTTGTCCATAAGTATTTCACTCCTATTGTTGTGAAACCCCTAAAGTAATACTAGTCCCATTAGAAATCATATAATTCGCTGAATTGTGTTGATCAGTATGAAATTAAGTTGGTTAAACTTAGAAAAAAAGTTTCCAACCTTAAACTCAACTTGAAGATAACCTTTGTTTCAACTCAAAAAGTTATTCAAAACAAGTCGTTTAACTAATGATCGTTTGTTGTTTCAACTCGATACTCCGACTTAAAATTACTTACTATGTTACATTATCCATTCAAGAAAACTCACACTTTCATGTTAAGATAACTTCAACTATCTTTATATCAATCGCCATTTTAAGTGCACTCATGTTTTTAAATTGTTTCTACTTAGAGTTATCCTTATCGTGACTAATAATGGCAAGTTTGCCAATTTCCTTAAAACTTCACAATGAATCACGGCAACTTCTCTGGATTTCCTCAGCATCACACACACCCTTTCCCTTTATCACTTACAGATGCGAGTTAAATGAACACTGACAACCCAGACAAAACTCACAAGTAGTCAAAACAATGGATTACTTCAGGTCTAATTTTTGAAAACTTATAAAACTTGAGTTCAATATCCAAAACTTGACAATTGGAGTTAAACAGAAGAAATAAGTTCACATAACTTAAGGGGGCTATCTTTCTTTTTTTTTTTTAAGACTAAAAAGTGTCACATGATCACAACAGAAATCCATCTGTTTCTGGAAGAACCCAGACAACCAAGAAGCTCTTAAAAACACGTCTGGGACAAGGCTTTAGAAAAAAGTACCAAATCATAACCCTTTTCAACCAACAGAGGAATGGGGATCCGTTCTTGTTCGTGCACCAAATTTTGAAGCGTTCAGAACATTTTGATCAAAAATAAACCAGTTCAGAGCCTGAAAAGTTGGTTCCCAGCTGGAACCAAAATATAGCTGGTTTCTCCAGCAAGAACTGTGATGACATCAGTGGGTATGTCATTAGTTTGGAGAGGAAGCAGAGTGCAGCAATAGAGAACACAATGGAAAAGGATACATCCTCGGAAAATAAATAAATTTAAAAAAAGAGCCAAAAACAAATATCTGCAATAACAGAACAAAACCTCACAGGTAATCAATCAATGCGCATCACAAACTTGCGACTCTGGTTTACTCCTACTGTGCATTGCGCAAAACCCTCCGTTCATGACACATCCTAAATTATATTGGTTATGCTCAAAACTGGTGAAAACGTGGGTCGGTTGGCTAGCTGGCACCAAGGTTCAAAGAATCCTGAATGGAACCAGTTCAAGAACCTGGTCCCTGTTGGTCGAAAATTGGTATCAGGGTTTGCTGATATTTAAAAAAAATCTTCGATATTTTTGCCATCGTGCAGCGCATCATTAAATCCATTATTTTAAAAAAATATAATAATAATAATAATAATACCACCACCACATAGGTTGACTCCATTCAGCTAACTCTGTGGCTTGTGATGGTACCAGAACTACTTTAGAGAGGTTTAACAGTACGGAATATGAATACTTCAGCAAATCACAACTTTTTTTTTAATCTGGAAATAAATTTAGCTAACTATATTATCCAGGCCCATGTTTTAACATTACAAAATGTGGAAAACTTCACAGGGTGAATACTTGTGCAAGCCCCTGAAGATCATCAATCCATGCCTAGATATGTACATAAATAAGCTTTAAACATTACCTGATCATCATTTTCATCAGAGAAGGTGATGGAGGACAGCTTGTATTCATTTTTTAATAAATATTCATTCACTAAAAAATTTAGGGCTCGTTTTTCCAGAGGGCGGATGGGTTCCTAGAATAGGAAAAAAAAAATCAATTAGACCTGCTAAACTGCTGGTAAGATTTTTTTTTTCCAAAGGCAAGCAAAATTATGGAAAAAGTAATAAAATTTGGCTTAAAGCTAATCCTTTCAATATTGACAGAATAGACGCTGACCTGAATTTCAGGACTGGATTTGTAGTTTTTGCGCTCTTGGGAGGGGATTTCACACTCTAAGCATGAGAGAATATGAGAGAGAGAGAGAGAGAGAGAGAGAGAGAGAGAGAGAGAATATTGTCATATGAATGGAGACCCTGCCCTGAAGAGCGAGTCAGGCTCCTACAGCAGTAAGCACCGAAGTGTGTGAGAAGCTGTAAAGTACGCCACCTGCAGCCTGAGTCAGGTTGTTGCGCAGAGCCTGAATGGTCTCCTTGGCTTTCCGTAGTTCAAACTCCAGAACTGGACCGAGGGAGGGAGTGGGTCATCACACACACACACACACACACACACACACACACACACACACACACACCCAACCAACCAAGAGAAAGGCACAACCAAAAGAACAAAGTATGGCAATGAAAAACAGATGAAGAAAAATAAAATACAAGATTTGTAAGAAAAAACTGAAGTAGAACCGAAACAGGGACATGCACACTATGGATCTAATGAACGCATGCAGCAGAGATTGCTGGGACAGCTGGCAAAATTTCAGACACAGCACTAGGGTTTTATTTTATTTATTTATTTATACTAAATATTTAAAAAATAATAATAATAAAATAATAATAAAAAAAGTTCAGCTATCTGCTGTCTGACCCAGGAATTTTACAGAATTAGGAATTCAAATTGCAAGGAAAAGCATTTTCGTAGTTATCACTGCGCTCACTTATATCCACTTTGCTAGTGATGGAATAAGAATGAGAGTCGTAGCCCTTTACCACCAAATCGTGCTGATGCCGAATCTGGAACCTCTGCACATTTAAATTTTTTTTTTTCAAGAAACAATGACAACTCCAGTTTGCTATTAAATTAAGATGTGAGCCGTGAGGGAGGGTCTAAAAGCAACTGCTGCAAAAAAAAAAAAATTAATATTGCAACTTTTCTGAGAATAGCTACATTGAATAAAAAGCTAAAAACATTTTAAAAACTTATCTTTCCCATTGCCATCTGTGGTGATACTTGGGTCAACGAAATATATAAATTTTAGTTGAATATCTGACCAAATTGTCATCTATAACTAAAAGGTCCGGCTACATGGTCTGGATAGCTTTTAATGGCCAATCATTAAAGCCTAATTCATTTTTACATGTAAATAATATATAAAAACAATTCAAAGTGGTTCTGTTTTGACTCAAAAAAAAAAAAAAAAAAAAAAAAAAAAAAAAAGACGCTTCATGTTATCACCTTTGATTAGAGCCCCCGTCTCTTGAAGTGGAGAACAAAGATGTACCTCTAGGCATGTAACATATCATGCGACGATAAATCACAATACAAATTTATGATAAGAATTGTGATTATTACCGATCAGGCTGAAAATATCTCTTAGCTTTTCCTAGCTCTAATTACATAGTTTAGACAAATAGGGACTACACATGACTTCACCCTAGGCGGAAGTAACACAGCTCTAATGCTGCTAAAAAACACACACAAAAAAAAGATCTAAAATGAGAAAGAGTTGTTGTGTGATTGACTAGACAAATATATTTAGCAAAAAAATCAGATCTATTTTTCCAGACTGCTGAAAGCTAAAATAAATAAATAAATAAAAAAGGCAGCAAATGGAGGTAGTGCAAAGGGTTATAAAAAAAAAAAAAAAAAAAAGTTTATTAAAAGGTAGACTGCCTTTCAGATTTTTCATGTTTAGGTCATAAAAAGAATTTTACCTGACACCCAATTATTTTTGTTTTGGACCAAAAGCTACTGAATTTGAAATCACAGACATCCAATTTTATTAGTTTTTTTTTTTTTAAACTAGAACAATTAATGAATTTAGGACCATGTGGCCCAAATTCTTCGCTATTTTTTCCTGCTTCACCATGACCCAATTCAAGATACTACGTCATGCATCACGTGGTGGGCTTTCCCCATTCGCGCAAGGCATTGTGGGATACAAATTTGAAACGGGAGAGAAAAATGGAGGACGCGAGTGTGCGAATGAAACATGAAAAGACCGACTACAGTAACGGAAAGTGAGAAGAAAATATGTTAATGTTGCGAAGGAAAGGAAACGCAGGACCAAACTAATAAATATCAGCGGTCAGCGAGCACCTTGGTGTGATCAGCTGTTTGTTTAGCGACAGAATGATGTAACCATCAGTGCACGGTCAAAGGTAAACATGCGCATGCGCACACACGGACTTCCTCTGTCTGCTTGCCTGCGCAAAGTGAGCGATTTCATGCATATTATTTGCTCGGGAAGCCTCTCAATTTAAATAACTTCCCAGCCACAGAATGGCCTAATATTTCGTGAGATATTACAGAAATAAACATACATCACAATGACCACATTTTAGAGGGAACGAAATTTCACCGATTTTATGAAATTGAAAGGCCGTCTCGCTTTAAGAAAAGGTGTATTTGTTATAAACTTGTCATTTTTAATAAAAGGAACATTTTAGTTAATAGACTAGTATATATTTTACCACAACCTTTACAAATATGGATAAATATTGTTGATTAGTAAGAAAATGAAACCAAAAGATTTCTTTTTCATTTACCAAAAAGAATATTTAAACTGATAAAAGGTTAGGAAAATAAGTGTTGCGTTTTTTGGTAATAGAACTTTCTTCAGTTAAATTAAAAAAAATATATGAGTGATTCCACGCTTATGGGTACTGAAATGGGGACATGAACTTATTCACCTAAAACCATTTCTTTTTTTACCATCAGGTCACAAAACAAGTAATCTTTAATGAATGATATGTTAAAAGATAACTTTAATTTTCTGAGATGTAATAAAAACATATTTATATACCAAAGTCAAGCCTATGAGTTCCAAAATGATGTCTGTTCCATTACTTCTGTTACGATTGTCCATCTCGCGTCTGTTACAAATTAATTACAATCTAGCTATATACCATGTTAATCTTATTGAAAGAATGTGTATGTTTATTCTACTACACATGTTTATTAATTATATTTGCTAAAACATCACCTTCCTATGTTTCAAAAAGTAATTCTACATTGTTAAAATTGAGAATCTATATGTCCACAACACTTCTGTTACGTTCTGACTTTGGCATATAAATATGTTTTTATTACATCTCAGAAAATTAAAAGTTATCTTTTAACATATCATTCATTAAAGATTACATGTTTTGTGACCTGATGGTAAAAAAAAAGAAATGGTTTTAGGTGAATTTTTAAAAATAAGTTCATGTCCCCATTTCAGTACCCATAAGCGTGGAATCACTCATATACATGTACATAATGGGGGAAAATCGAACTGTGAATTGGGTGAATGATTACATGCCTATGCACTTCTACATCCAATCATTTTTAAACATTCTATTAAATGTCAAATAAATAAGTAAAAAATAAAATATTGAACAAGCCGGCATCACTTCACAAATCAGACCGGTTAGGGAAAAGGAATTTTTTAATAGATTTAAAAAAAGATGACTATAAAAAAAACTCTTTCCTTTCTCAGTCAACTGCCTTCCATGTGATTCATCAAACAAACCATGACAGATGATCTGCTACAATAACCATAATGGTTAATGTTTAAAAACCTCAAGTCTGGGAACGATGACCATTTGTTTTCCTGCTGCAGTATTTTCTAGCACTCACGTCAAGCTAGGACCATATCCGAACTGCAGTCCACTAAGTGATGACCCCCTGCGCTCAAGGATGGTTTAAAAACCTTCATATAGTAAAATATGTCCATATTTATTATCCACAGGTACTAACTGTAAAATCCTACACATCTACTACTGTGTACTCCGTTCATTTGTGAACATTTTTATGCATTCGGTTACATAATAGTCCAGCTCCTAAACCGGGCAGAACCTGGGTCACTTCATACAAAAAGTCTGGCTGCTTCAGCACCAGCACCGGGTTGGTGGAAATGGGGTATGTAAAGGGCATGATACTCACATAAATTCAAAAAGTCAATGCTTCAAACTTTTTTTTTTTGTTAAACTCTTCAATTAAACTAATAAAAAAAAAAAGACAGGTCTTCCTACGTCTATAACTCCTATAGCACACATTTATGAACACTGTGCAATTTAATTCTAAGCAGGATTTATTGTAGTATCGCACATTTTCCCGATACGATCCAGAAGATCTGCCGGAGCCTGCAGCAATCTTGCTCCAGCAGCCTTTTCTGAGAAAAAAAAGGCACTGGGAGAAGAAGCATGAAGAGGAGGAGACACTTGGCATACCTGTGCACTGAAGATCTGCAGAGAACGCCCAGGCCTGGATTAAAAGCTAAAGCTTCCTTACACTAGCATTTATTTGACGATCGGATTGCACTTTTGTCAAAGCTGTATGAGCTGGGACTGTGTTCGATACTGTACTCGAGACAGAAATACGACTAGGACCAGGAAGAATTCCTCTGCAGTTCAGGAGAGCACAGGATACAGACTTAACGAATGGCAAAACTGAAAAGCAAGCAAAAATAAGTGGCAAAGGGATGCTAGTCTGGATGGTTCAACACAGCAAGGAGGAAAAGAAAACAAAAACTGGTGTTGGGACTCATCAGAAAGCCAGAAAACCCCAGGTCAGACAGCCAGGGCTGTTGGATTAGGAATATTGGCTGCAAGTGTCCAATCTATACTTTGACACTAGACAGGCTTTCTCTGCTGCAAGGTTCCTAAATCTCTTTACGGTACTTACCGATGACAAACTAAAGTTCTACGTATACAATTTAAAATCCTAATTCTTTCCAAGGAAAAATACACAATTGTTATTTGCTACACAACAGTATGTGCGAAAAATAGAGTTTTGTTCAAATCACAAAACTAGTCATCATTTAAAGCATAATTCACAATCATTTAAATAAGGCTTTAAAATCAGATCTGCTTTAACAAGACTCTGGGCAGAATGTGAAAAAAGTGTGCATAGAAATGCTAAATAATAAAAACAAACGCAAAGCTCACAAGGCGCCCTCAGTTTCCGTATGTTTATACGGTCCCCCACTCAGGCCTCATCCTGATTCTTAGTGCTACACTGTAAAATGCTGTGCAATATCCTGATTATTGTTCCGTTAGAGAACATACGGTATATCAACCTTGGCTTTTTATAGTCAAGAACTTCAGAAAAAGTACAACAAACTAGCCAAGCATTTATTAAACAGCAACTGTAAGGCAGAGGAAGAGTTCAAAGCTTCTGATAAAACTAAAATATGAAGCAAGATTAATTATAAACAGCACGGAGTGCAATGACAAACGATTAATCACAATGCATTGTTCTGTATCGGGTCATTCTATTGTTCTACTGAAGCTGTAGTTTTGTACACTGCTCTGGTCTTACACAAGATTTGCACCATGTATGGTGATGTGAAGTGTACATGACACGCGAGGCTTCATCGTTCCTCCCACTCTACACATAAATAAAGGATATTACATGGTTGCACAAAGATATGAAGTTTATCTTCGAGTGTCGAACATATTCACGAGTGAAAACATTTTCAGCACGAGAAGATAAACTTTATATCTTCGCGCCACCTTGTAATGTTCTTTATATTATCAGGACACAGCCACACACACAAAATTAAATAAATAAAAATGCAAGTTTGTCAAAAGAATTTTAATTTTGAACCGGTTCGCCATTTTGACAACGCACGTCTAGTCAGTGGGAAAACACTGGAAGTGACGTCATCGGAGTGAAATATCAGGAATTATGATACATACAGGACACTTTTTTTGATGGAATAAAAATATTGTATTCTATTTCGTTCGAGCAGGTTTCAATCATCTGGTTTGATAGCATGCAATATTGTTAGCATATTGTTTATCCTACGTGTGTTACATCAGTCTGCCCAATGGAGAATGAGCGTTGAATATGGTTTACGATATTGCACGGTTGTCAAGACAAGAGGTCACGTCACATGTCGAAGCTGATGCAAATATCCAATGACAAAACTTTTCTGCTGTGTACGTGCAGAACCATTTCTTTGTCCGCCGGGAAAAGACAAGGCTAATCCGGTGCTACTGCTAGAATTAGCTATGCTATAATTAAGCACTACATAAATAAACTGAAACTAAAGACGTGTTGAACACCCGAAAGGCTACCGAAACTTCATTAGATATTCACACACATTTACAAGAGAAAAACATAGCAACAGACATCGAAAAACTGGAAAAGGACACACAGAGCCGTAAAATTTCCGCGCCAGCGAGTGACTGACAATTTGTAAACAAACATGGCCGCACGGTTTGCTTCGTTAAATACGGAAGATTTTGAGAGAAGGTGGAGAAGGTGGCTGGAAGGTGACTTCACTGCCGTGCTAACAGCACCAACTCGCAGGTAAGCTAGCGTTGGCCTTTGAATATGCTCATATGAAGAGTATGTGTGTATAATAATAATAATAATAATAATAATAATAATAGGCTTTTTCACGGTCTATCAGATATATTCCATTCATTTAGCATCATATTGAACTCGTCTTCAACTCGTTCAATATCATGCTAGCTAAACGGAATATAATCGGATATACCACTCAAAGCCAGCCAATATTATTTATACGTCACTCAGATCCGTGAAGTATTTCATATGAAAGGTGTGAGTTTTTCAACACAAGAAGATAAACTTCATATCTTCAAGCCAGCGTGTGATTCTTTTATTATCTCGACACATTCACAAACAAAAACTACCCAAATTTATCAAAACAATTCATCGATTTCCTCATGAGTGACATATAGAGATTTATGTCACGGCTTTGGTTTTCCATGTCCCGGATGTAGCTCGTATGAAAAACACAAGTGGTGTGTTTCCCAATAAAACACTCGTATCCACTTGGATCACCAAGATGGCACTGCGGATGGCTGCCTTGGTGTGTTGGTGCGCTTTGCTTTCTCTTATTACCTGGCCCGGGACGGAGTCCACCAGGGGGCGAGGTATTGTTTTCGGGCGTGTTTTTTTTTCTTTCTTTGGTAACGATATTATGGGAAAACGGCTGGATCAATCTTCATGAAACTTTCAGGATAGATGGGCATTGGTCTCAAATAGAACCTCCAACATTTTGAGGGTCATCCGGTCAAGGTCACAATCGTTTTTGTTGTGTCTACTAGCTCATATAGAGGCGCTAACCACAATGTCATCATGCTGTAAGAATGTAACAATCGCACACTGCGCATGCGCATACACGTGTTCCGATTAAAATGGCCAGCAAGTGTATACAATTTGGTTCACCATTTGAAATAAATGGACTAGACTAAAGAAATTGCTTTCAGACGTTTATGCTTATTACAGAGAGAAAATGCATTCCTATTTTAAAATATACTCCAGGTCGTCCCCTTTTCCTCGCCTTCTTTGGCTAGTGGTCCCATGTCTGATGTAGATGTGATGCACTTCTGAGTTGTTACAGGAAGTTGTCGAAAAGAGTATTGAGACCACTGAGCTCTAGCACCAGGCCTTTTCCAGGAAATAAGAGTTTGGGTCATGGCGACAGCGTGTGTATGTCAGCCTCGGTTCGGAGGTTTCAATTTCAAAAACTGTCAGAGGTAAAAGTAGAATAATATAAAAGTACAGACACGGTATATTTTACTTCGGTGATTTTTAAAAATTGTTCATTTTTGACTGTGCTTCATTTTTGTGGCTACTGCCTCAGTAAATATGCATGCTATATTTACTGTATGGACATGGGATCAGAAAACAATTTTATTTATAAGCAGTAGCCACATGGGCCCATAGGGTACCTACTTTTTTCGCAATATCTTCCTTCATATTCATCATAAGTGCTACCGGGCGAGGTTTGTTTTGCCTAGCAACACTTGTTTTCTTTTTAAACACGAGTATCACGGTAGTGAACTAAATCTCTTTCACCAGAGAAGAGCTCATGAACATTTGGGGAATAACTCCAGTGGACTTATTACAAACTTTTCTGGTGTCTTCTAGGGCTGCAACGATTAGTCGTCAGCGTCGACGATGTCGACTATAAAATTTCGTCGACGAGAAATTTCATTGTCAACGCGTCGTATTATTTAAGCGGCCGCATTCAACCGTCTATGATAAGCACACATACAAGAAACTGCAATGCACCGCCGGTAGTGGTGGGGGTAGTAGCGTCTTTCCGTCCCAAGTCATTAGTGTCGCTTACTTCACGCAGCTAACACTGAGATGAGCAATGGCAGAGGCTCCGGCTGCGTGTGAGCAGAATGTCAAAAACTTGAGGCCACAACTGTCTAAAGTCTGGGAGTTTTTTAAAGACAATAAAAACAAAGTCCAGTGCACTGTCTGCAATGGAGAGTTGGCCTTCCACGGCAGTACAACAGCGATGCACATGCATATTAAGCGAAAACATCCAGGACTGTTGTCCAAAGTTACAGACGGGAAAGTTAACTGGCAGCTTTTGGTTTACTTTTTGGTAAACGCATCTTTCAGCATAGAGTGTCAAAGTATTTGTAAGCCTTTTCATTAAAGATATTGTAGAACAATGAGCGTGCTTACACGCAGGGACTACTCCGGTTATAAACGAAATTGGTTTAGCGCGAGTCATTAAATTTGGCGCAAACTGAACATCACCACTCCTCCGTTTATAACCGGACTTCTCCATATATGTCTCGTGTCGATATTGTAAGCTAAATTTAAACTGTCTCCTCACCTACTAATGTTAACGTTAGCATCAGCTCTGCATGTATGATGAGAGATAAGTAGGTAGATGGACTGTAGTAGATAAATAAGCATTAACATAAATAACTAAATTATCAATTTTTTTTCTGTTCGTTTTACCACTTTAGAAGTTTAAAGCAAAGGCGTGTGGATGACTTTGTTCTACGGAGAGGCATTTGCACCCCCGAAATGGCCGGAATTCTCACTAACAGCATTCTAAACATGCTGGTCTATGACATGAGGCCAATATCAATGGTGGAAGGCGAGGCTTTCAAGGAAATGATTCCTACATTCAATCCTGACTATGTGTTGCCTTCAAGAACACATTTTACCAAGCTCATGGAGAAAAAGTATGAAACCGTTCTCAATCATGTTAAAGATGCTCTCAAAATCAGCAAGTGGCAAGATTGCCCTGACAGCTGATGCCTGGACCAGTCTCGCCACCGAAGCATACCTGGGCATTACTTGCCACTATTTGTGATGATTGGGTATTCAAAAACTACTGGTGGACAACAATGCCACTTGAGGAACGACACACAGGTGAAAACCTCGCAGAGTGGATTGGAGGCGGCTTTGGAAAAGGTTGGAGACTCTCCCTCCAAGATTGTAGGGATTGTCCATGACAATGCCCGCAATATTGTGCTAGCTGCGAATATTTTGCATGAACGACATGGGTGGCTGTCAGTTCATTGTGCAGGCCACACCTTACAGCTGGTGGTCAACCATGCTCTGAAGCAAACACAGATCAGTAATGCACTTGGAGCAGCGAGGGCTCTTGTGGAGCACTTTAAAAAAGTGAATTGGCTTCAACCAAGCTTAAGCAAAAGCAAAATCAGATGGGGACTCCAAACCACCATCTCATCCAGGACGTCTCCACTAGGTGGAACAGCACCTATTACATGATCACCCGTCTGCTTGAACAAAGATGGCCCATTACTGCCACTTTATCAGATCCAACAGCAACACAGCAAGGTAAAAGGTACCTGGATCTTAAACCTGATCAGTAGACCCTCCTGGAACACCTTGCAAAAGTTCTTGATCCATTTGAATGTGCCACCGTGTTCTTGAGCGGGGAAAGCTACGTGACAATCTCTACCCTCCCTCCTCTGTACAGAGGTTTATTGAAGTCCACCAGCATTGCCTATGATGTAGCGCCCATGCAGGCTTTTCAGACTGCTGCCTCAATGGAGATGACTGAATACTGCTCTGATGTGGTCAGAGTCACAGATGAGCATACAAGCAAGCACATCATTGCAGCTGCACTGGACCCAAGGTTCTGGAAACTGAAATTCCTAACACCACAGGAGAAGTTCAGCGTGCAAAGTAAACTACAACAGCTGGCTCTACAGATTTCCTTTGAGAAGAACCAAGCCAGCACAGGGGAATCCACACCATCAGATGATCTGCATTCAACATCCAGGCATGAATCAACTCTCGATTCACTTCTTGGGTGCGATTCAGATGGTGATGATCATGAGACCGATCAGCAGGCATCACATGAACAACTAGTCAGCAATGAAGTAAGTTTTTTTCTGATTTATTTATTTATTTAGGCAAACCTAAAATGCATTTCAGATGCTAATTTTCATCATGTGTCTATGACAGGTGCTGATGTACTTTGCTGAGCCACCAATCTTGAAGAAAGAGTGTCCCCTGTCCTGGTGGAAGCTCAATGAGACCAAGTACCCCACACTGGCAATTTTAGCCAAGTCATTCTTATGCATTCCAGCTACTTCCACACCATCGGAACGGCTGTTCTCTGTAGCTGGGAACATTGTCTCTAAGAAGAGAGCTAGTCTTGACCCAGATCATGTGGACATGATGACATTTATGCACTGCAATAAGCCATAAGTTTAAATCTTTTTCTACTTTGTGTTTACATATGGCCTTATTTGACCACTTTACATCACTTTAAGACACAACAATGTTACTTACCTCAGTTTTTCAATTTTCTTAAAAATGTCAATGGCCAGATTGGTTTCTCAAGTTACTGGATATTTACATTGTTTCAGTGTTTACATTGTGTCCTATTGCGTCCTGTTGCAAGGACGCCCCCTTTTATTACTTGAAAGGCTCTTGCCCTTTATTTTCAGTGGAATGACTAATATTAATTTTATTTGAGCCATACACCTGCGGGCGGCACGGTGGTGTAGTGGTTAGCGCTGTCGCCTCACAGCAAGAAGGTCCGGGTTCGAGCCCCGTGGCCGGCGAGGGCCTTTCTGTGTGGAGTTTGCATGTTCTCCCCGTGTCCGCGTGGGTTTCCTCCGGGTGCTCCGGTTTCCTCCACAGTCCAAAGACATGCAGGTTAGGTTAACTGGTGACTCTAAATTGAGCGTAGGTGTGAATGTGAGTGTGAATGGTTGTCTGTGTCTATGTGTCAGCCCTGTGATGACCTGGCGACTTGTCCAGGGTGTACCCCGCCTTTCGCCCGTAGTCAGCTGGGATAGGCTCCAGCTTGCCTGCGACCCTGTAGAACAGGATAAAGCGGCTAGAGATAATGAGATGAGATGAGACATACACCTGCATTTATTAAAATCAGCATAAGCTGTTAAGCTTGAAGTTTTTTGGTGCTGTTGTCATTTTTTTTCCATTTATTTACTAAGAGACCTTATGTTGGCGGATACAGGTTGGAGCAAGTGACGTCGGGGCAGAAATAGTGACTAATCGCGACTGAATCTATTGATTAGTCGCCTACTAAAATAATCGTTAGTTGCAGCCCTAGTGTCTTCCATGGAAATATTGGCCATTCTGGACAAAAGGTCTGCTCACCCTTGCTCAGCTCAGTGAAACGCCAGAGGAGAGGAAAACGCTTTGGTGCGCTCCTGTTGGCATGGACTTCGCACTCCACTACCTGCAATATTTCTCTCCAATGTGTGGTCATTGTGCAACAAACTGGATGAATTCCAGCCACTGGTAAGGAGAAACAGGGGCTTTCATTCATCTTCCATTTTATACTTCATGAAGACGTGGCTATGCAGACTCATTCTGAACTCTGTGTTGCAGCTGGCTGGCTTCTAACTTTTCAGAGTGGACTGTAACACGGATCTTTCCGGTAAAACAAAAGGGTGGTGGAACCTGTTTTTATGCCGAGAGCGGCTTGGTGCAGTGATGTGCCAGTGATCCTGCAACACTGTTCTCCTGACCTAGAATCATTTAGCATTAATTGTAAACCCTTCTACTCCACGCGCGAGTTTGCATCATTCATTCTGGTCAGCGTTTACATTCCAACACAGGCCAACATGCAGAATATACAGTGCATGCTGGCAATCAGATACTTGGTGTGGAGCAGACTGACCCAGACTCCCTAGTTATTGTCCTCTGTGACTTTAACAAAGGTAACCTCAGCCATGAGCTACCAAAACACAAAACAGTTTATTAAATGCCCAACCAGAGAGAAGAATATTTTGGATCACTGCTACACTATAGTTAACAATCCCCATCATGCACTGGGCCACTCCGACCATGTCATGGTCCACCTGATTCCTGCACACAGGCAAAAATTAAAGCTGAGGAAACCTGTAGTGAGGACATCTAAGATGTGGAGCAATGATGCTGTGGAGAACCTTCAGGTGTGCTTGGACTGTACAAACTAGGATGAGTTCAGGACCACTACCAACAGTCTGGATGAGTACACAGAGGCTGTGAGATCCTATATCAGCTTCTGTGAGGACTACTATGTTCCATCACGAACCAGGGTGAGTTACAATAAAGACAAACCCTGGTTCACAGGTAAGCTTAGACAGCTAAGGTGGCAAAAGGAAGAAATGTTCAGGAGTGGGGACAGAAACAGGTTAAAAAGATTCTAGGAATAGGTTTAGCAAGGCAGTGAGAGAAGCTAAACAACTGTACTCTGAGAAACTCCAACACCAGCTCTCAGCCAAAGACTCTACATCTGTCTGGAAAGGACTTAGACAGATCAACTACAAACCTTCAGCTCCCCACTCTGTTAATGACTTGTGCCTGGCCAACCAACTGAAGGAGTTCTACTGTCGCTTTGAAAGACAAAGACAGTGGGATTGTCCTGATAACATCCCCCATGACTCCACACTCCAGCTCCAACCCACCGCCTCCTCCACCTCTACTGCTGCCAGGGCCTCTCGACAGCTTCACACCTCAGAGGTCCATCCACCCACCACCACAGCCATTCTGGAAAGGAATGTCAATAAGCTAAGAAGCTGAACCCCTGCAAAGCAGCAGGTCCCGACTCCGTCTCACCATTTACCCTGAAGCACTGTGCTGATCAGTGGTTTCTGGTGTTCACAGACATCAACACCTCACTGGAGACATGCCATGTGCCAGTCTGCTTCAAGGCCTCCACCATTATCCCCATCGCCAAAAAGCCAAGGATCACAGGATTATATGACTACAGACCCATCGCACTGACTTCTGTGGTTATGAAATCCTTTGAGCGCCTTATTCTTTACCACTTCAAAGAAATCACTGACTCACTCCTGGACCCCATGCAGTTTGCCTACAGACCCAGCAGATCTCCAGATGATGCTGTCAGCATGGCTCTTCACTTCATCCTCCAGCACCTGGACTCCCCAAGAACCTATGCTAGGATCCTGTTTGGGGATTTTAGTTCCGCCTTCAACACAATCATCCTGGCTCTTCTGCAGGACAAGCTCTCCCAGCTGAGCGTGCCTGACTCCACCTGCAGGTGGATCATTGACTTCCTGTCTGACATGTGAAGCTGGGGGAATTCGTCTCCGACTCCCAAACCTTCAGCACTGGATCCCCCCCCCCAAGGTTGCATCCTTTCTCCTCTACTCTTCTCCCAGTACACCAACAGCTACACCTCCACTCAGTCTGTCAAGTTCCCAAAGTTCGCAGATGACGCCACCCTCACTGGACTCATCTCTGATGAGGAGGAGTCTGCCTACAGGTAGGAGATTGACCATTTGGTGTCCTGGTGCAGGCAGAACAACTTAGAGCTCAATGCTCTAAAGACAGTGGACTTCAGGAGGAGCTCTGCCACACCCTCTCCCATCACCCTTTTTGACTCCCCAGTAACCTCTGTGGAGTATTTCTGCTTCCTGGGCACTATAAATCACCCAGGACCTTAAGTGGGAGATGTATACCTGCTCTCACCAAGAAAGCACAGCAGAGGATGTACATCCTGTGGCAGTTGAAGAAGTTTGATCTGCCAAAGACAAATGATGGTACACTTTTACACCACCGAGTCCATCCTCACCTCCTCCATCACCGTCTGGTACGCTGCTGCCACTGCCAAGGACAAGGGCAGACTGCAGCACATCATTCATTCTGCTGAGAGGACAACTGGCTGCAACCTTTCATCTCTTCAGGACCTGTATGAGTCCAGGACCCTGAGGAGAGCAGAAAGGATTGTGGCCAACCCCTCTCACCCTGGACACAAACTTTTCAAACCACTCCCCTCTGGTAGGAGGTTTTGATTCTAACAGATTACAACCTCATGCCATCAGGCCAGCTTTTCCCCCCCACTGCAGCTGCCTCGTCAATAAGGTCAGAGACCCCCACTAACTCCAACCTCACACTTCCATTCTGTAACATTAATGTACTCTGAACTGCAATTTGCACATTTCAAGGTCACATCATACATCTTCATTCTGTGAACTTTAATGCACATTCCAGCTCACACTGTATAGCTTGGCAACTGACTGAGCTCATTACACATTCTCTTCCTCTCTCACACATAGGTCTCCTCTCCATCTTCATCATGTGACCCACTTTTGCACATTCCAGACATACTGTACAGCTTGGACTTCAACAACTCCTGCACATACCCCTTAAATATGTCCACTTTTCTAATTTGTATATTTCAGATTCTTCATTCTATGTATATAACTACTTTTTGTGCTCGCTAAATTCTTCTATTTTAACTTTTCAAGCAGCAATCACCAAAGCAAATTCCTTGTATGTGAGAACGTAGTTGGCAATAAACTTGATTCTGATATAATATACAGTGGTGCTTGAAAGTTTGTGAGCCCTTTAGAATGTTCTATATTTCTGCATAAATGACCTAAAACATCATCAGATTTTCACACAAGTCCTAAAAGTAGATAAAGAGAACCCAGTTAAACAAATGAGACAAAAATATTATACTTGGTCATTTATTTATTGATGAAAATGATCCAATATTACATATCTGTGGGTGGCAAAAGTATGTGAACCTTTGCTTTCAGTATCTGGTGTGACCCCCTTGTGCAGCAATAACTGGAACTAAAACGTTTGCGGTAACTGTTGATCAGTCCTGCACACCGGCTTGGAGGACTTTTAGCCCATTCCTCCGTACAGAACAGCTTCAACTCTGGGATGTTGGTGGGTTTCCTCACATGAACTGCTCGCTTCAGGTCCTTCCACAACATTTCAACTGGCTTAAGGTCAGAAGTTTGACTTGGCCATTCCAAAACATTAACTTTATTCTTCTTTAACCATTCTTTGGTAGAACGACTTGTGTGCTTAGGGTCGTTGTCTTGCTGCATGACCCACTTTCTCTTGACATTCAGTTCATGGACAGATGTCCTGACATTTTCCTTTAGAATTCACTGGTATAATTCAGAATTCATTGTTCCATCAATGATGGCAAGCTGTCCTGGCCCAGATGCAGCAAAACAGGCCCAAACCATGATACTACCACCACCACCATGTTTCACAGATAGGATAAGGTTCTTATGCTGGAATGCAGAGTTTTCCTTTCACCAAACATAATGCTTCTCATTTAAACCAAATAAGTTCTATTTTGGTCTCATCTGTCCACAAAACATTTTTCCAATAGCCTTCTGGCTTGTCCACGTGATCTTTAGCAAACTGCAGACGAACAGCAATGTTCTTTTTGGAGAGCAGTGGCTTTCTCCTTGCAACCCTGCCACGCACACCATTGTTGTTCAGTGTTCTCCTGATGGTGGACTCATGAACATTAGCCAATGTGAGACAGGCCTTCAGTTGCTTAGAAGTTACCCTGGGGTCCTTTGTGAACTCGCCGACTATTACACGCCTTGCTCTTGGAGTGATCTTTGTTGGTCGACCACTCCTGGGGAGGGTAACAATGGTCTTGAATTTCCTCCATTTGTACACAATCTGTCTGACTGTGGATTGGTGGAGTCCAAACTCTTTAGAGATGGTTTTGTAACCTTTTCCAGCCTGATGAGCATCAACAACGCTTTTTCTGAGGTCCTCAGAAATCTCCTTTGTTTGTGCCATGATACACTTCCACAAACATGTGTTGTGAAGATCAGACTTTGATAGATCCCTGTTCTTTAAATAAAACAGGGTGCCCACTCACACCTGATTGTCGTCCCATTGATTGAAAACACCTGACTCTAATTTCACCTTCAAATTAACTGCTAATCCGAGAGGTTCACATACTTTTGCCACTCACAGATATGTAATATTGGATCATTTTCCTCAATGAATAAATGACCAAGTATAATATTTTTGTCTCATTTGTTTAACTGGGTTCTCTTTATCTACTTTTAGGACTTGTGTGAAAATCTGATGATATTTTAGGTAATTTATGCAGAAATATAGAAAATTCTAAAGGGTTCACAAACTTTCAAGCACCACTGTATACAATTATTATCTATCATAAACAAAAGTTTCCATATCCATGTTTATACTCTGGTTTGTTTCTTTTTTAAATACTGTGACTATTTGTTCGGTCTTAAAGTGTATTACAAGAAAAGTGTATTACAAGAAAAGTGAATACTGTAATACATACCGATTAATAGATAAGCATCTTCAAATATTGTGATATTTTTTGCCACATCTCCCTTTCCCACCACTAATATGGAGGGGATGAGAATATAAATTGACATCACAGTTACTGTTAGATATTATTATTGTCAGACAATTATTATTGTTCAATCGCAAGTTAAAGAGAAACCTAACAAATAGAGCAAGATTATGTGAATTTAAAGATCCTAATACATGTTTTTCATTAGAATTTAGGCCTCTCCATGGATTCATCCTGTGCGCCATCTTCAAAGAATGAATACACTGGAGCGGAATGAGGCTTGAGCTGAATGTGTTCAGTGAAGCACGTTGCATGGCCTCATCATCATTCAGAACATCTGAGCATCACATGGACACTACAGTGACCATGAAAGGAGAAGCACTAAAATGTTCTCTGCAGGACTAGCCAAGATTTTTTGTAGTGACTAGAACAACAATACAGTAATATCTAGGGCTGTAACGATATGCATATCGAAATACGCAGAGCCACGATCCGTATCACGATACAAGAAGGCAGAATCGCGGTACACCCTTTCAAACTTCTCCTCAGCCCAAAAACAGAGGTGCTTCCAAACTTCAATTTATGAATACTTTACTTTTTATTTAAATTACATTTTAAACTTACTTAAATTACTTTTATTTTTTTATATCTATTAGTAAGTCGTTTTTTCGCCGACCTGCGACAATCTTCTGCGAGTCACGCAACGTCCACACTCGCCACTGGCAGAGCATTCATTTCTTTTAAGCGGTCGCCATTCTGGTTGCGACGCGGGGAGCGAATCTGTAAACAAGCAGCTCATTGGCTGGCTAGGTGTGCCACAAGCCAATCACAATCACTTGACCGGAAAGGCATGCAGTGTTGCCAGATTGGGCAGGTTTAGGTGCTTTTTGGCTGGTTTTGAACATATTTCGGGGTGGAAAACGTTAGCAATATCTGGCAACACTGAAGGCATGTCTGCTTGGGCGGAAGCCTTCTGCGGCAGTTACATTTTGACACGCGAGCAATGTTTCACCATAAAAATTCCGTAATTTCCATCTGTTTTCCGCGATCACAGAAAATCATTGGGCCTATGAGAGTGAGACAGTGAGAGAGCCACCCCCCCAAAAAAAAATCTTAACGGATTTACACGATTTGGAAAAATGACTTTCAGAACCGAAAAAAACAGAGCTTCCGGCTCAACAGTATTATTTTGAGAAATAAAACAATCTTTGGATATACATTTGTTCATTTTTGCATACATATTACTCATTCTCTGCAGTGGTCTGAATTATTTGTTATTAAATAGTTAATGTAAGTAAGTAAATGTTAATAAGTCAAATTTACTACTTTAAAAAAAACATTTAAAAAAAATCGTGGGCGTATCGAATCGTGGGTCAAAAATCGTGATACGAATCGAATCGTGAGTTGGGTGTATCGTTACAGCCCTAGTAATATCGGATGCTGACTTCATGGGACAGCTCTGAATAAAAGAAAGGAAAAAAAAACCCACACACAAGAAGACAGGGTCATCTATATCTCCCCACCCTATATACCAACTATATATCAAGTTTCAAGATATTATTCATCACATTTTTCAAGTTCTGCTGCAGGAAACCAACCCTACCTCTTTACACTGACTTCAGCAGCCCATGGCATAAACCCACCGGACCTTTGGTCCAGGGGAGCTAAAAATTTAAATTTCTCACATTTCTTAGTATCAAAAGGCACATATACATTACTTAATCAACACATATACCAACTTTCAAGACCGTACCACTCAGTTTTCAAGTTCTGCTCTGGAAACGAAACCTACCCCTAAGACTAACCTGAGAGATTAAGTCTGAAATTGTTTCCATGGAAACATGAAAAATTTAAATTTCTCAAATTTCTTAGTATGAAAAGACACATCTACATCACCTTGTTAACATGTATACCAAGTTTCAAATCCGTATCATGAATAGTTTTGGATACATGCTACGGAAACGAACATTGCTCTTAGAAACAAAGTCAAAATCTATTTTTTTTATGTAAAATATTTAAATACTTTTGTTTTTTTTCCAAAAATCCAAAATGGCAAAAGGCACCAGTTCATATGTTGCTTGATATGTACAAAGTTTCATGAAGATATCTTCAGTAGTTTTAAAGATATGACCCGGAAACAAAAACATGATGGGATAGACGGAACCAGTTTCTATATGCCCCGCCCAAACGAAGTTTGCCAATAAACAAACCAGACATCAATAAATATTTGTGGCATTAAAAAGGGTTGCCATAAACCTCTGAATGATGAACAATCCTTGTGCAACCAAATCACAAAGCTAAACACAGAATTAACCTTCTCATCTGACTTTTGATGACCACAATGTGTCCTACTGAACTTGTTCCGTTACTCGCTACACTTACCTGCCACCCTCTCGTCCGATTCCCTGTTCCCGTCGTCTGAGTACCGTGTGAAATCCAACGAGTCCAGTGTGCTGATGCTGCCAGCCCGATCTGCAAAGAGGTGGGGGGGATAATTTAAAAATCAGCATCTCTCTCACTCTAGTTCTACTATACTCATAACCCGACACAATTTATAAAAACAATTGGCAAAATAAATTTAACATGCATAATTTATATCTTACGCCAAACATAGTCAGTCAATTCAATTAAGATACGTTTGCTGTCCCGTGTTTGCTTCTTTAGTTTTCCAGTGTAGCTACATGACTAATATAGCCAAGAAGTAAAAGAAATATATTCCATAATACAAACCGTATCCTTCATATCTTTATATAATTGCTTCAGATAACAAATTTATCTGGGGAAGCCATGGCCTAAAGTTTAAAGAAGCAGCTTTGGGACCAAAAAGGTCACCAGTTCGATTCCCTGGACCAGCAGGGATGGCTGAAGTACCCTTGAGCAAGGCACCTAACCCCCAACTGCTCCCCAGGCTGCCCACTGCTGTGGGTAATTCAGGATCTTGTATGTTGCTCTTAAGCCTAGGTCACAACCGCACGTATGATTTTTTGGCCGTGTGATTTTTGGCGTTTCCCAAATCACTGCATTTTGTTTGTTCATGGAGAAAGACGCACGTTGGCCGTAAGTTTGTCTTGCAACCTGAAAAAAAACGTAAGCGCCCGTAGAGTTTGTTTGACATGACAAAGAACCTCTGCGGCCGGTCTACGGCTCGAAAATCAGCACGTCACACGCGCGCCCTCCGTGTGTTTCACGCGCACCCTCCGTGCGTTTCTTGCGTTTTTTGCACGTAGACCGGCCGTAGGAGCACGTACGGCCGGTTGTGACCAAGGCTTTAATAAGAGCATCTACTAAATGCCTGTAATGTAATATAATTTGGGAGGGTAAATGATGTGCCAAATAAGATTTTAATAATTGTGCAGATACTGTGTCCTAAACCATAACTATAGGTCTGTGAGACATTACCAGTGAATTGGATGCAATCTGAAGCAGATACAGCATGTATAGAAAATGATTTTTGATGAAACAGACTTAAATCAGAAATATCAGCTTAACTTGGTTGACCAGCTACATTTGGTATAAAAATCATGCATGTTTGATATTTCACCAAACCATTGTTTCTATTAACTGTCATTTTCTCGGTGAAACCAACATGGTAACACACTGAACTATGGCCTTAAGCCTAGGTCACAACCGGACGTACGATTTTTTGGCCGTGCGATTTTTGGCGTTTCCCAAATCGCTGTTTTTTTTGTTCGTGGAGAAAGACGCACGTTGGCCGTAAGTTTGTCTTGCAACCGGAAAAAAACGTAAGCGCCCGTAGAGTTTGTTTGACATGACAAAGAACCTCTGCGGCCGGTCTGCGGCTCGAAAATCAGCACGTCACACACGCACCCTCCGTGCGTTTCTTGCACGTAGACTGGCCGTAGGAGCACGTACGGCCGGTTGTGATCTAGGCTTTAGTGATGAGCTCTGGGAATCTATTCACTCCTCCTCCTCCTCCTCCATTTCTCAACAAGCTACAAGTGATTCACAAACATATCCTTAAAACGACGACGCACCACACCATCTTGTAATGATGTCCAAAGTAATAAACAAACAGTCTTCTGGTTACACTTTTTTATAACCCACCCCAATCCAAAAAAAAAAAAAAAAAATGACCAGCAGGTATAAATTAACCTAACTTCATATAATTTCTAACCTAACCTGCGACACACTGCACCTACTTACAACCCAAGATAACTTATTCCTGATGGCCTACTTGGCTTACATACTTACTACTTCACTTATAACGTTTTATTACCCTTAGTACCATAAAAAGGTAATCAGTAAGCAAGACATGAAAAAAAAGGAGGTTGATCCTGACTCTGAAGTGATGCTATCAGCAGTCTGATGCTCCTTCAGCATATTTTGAAAAACAAGACTGTCTAGTGTAAAACGCTGAACTGACACAAGCTGCGATTACGAAAGTGGAAACAAATGTACATGACTGACTGACTTTACCACTGCACTGATAAGGAAGAGGAGTTGTTGTTGACGTGGCATTATAATGTTGACAAATCTATCTGTAGGCGTGACCTGAATAGCAAGATCAGCTGGCATGTCACATAGCAGCCCTGTGCAATTCTGTCCGAGGGTGTTATCCACTACTCCCAAAATCTAAATCCCATATACTACTGTACTAAAGAGTAGTGTAGCATTTGGATATCGACCTAATCAGCACCTTAATACAGTAGCATACTACAAGCTATATACTTGAGTATTATTAGGAGCTCAAATCAAACACCATTTTTTGCACTACGTGGAAACAAATGAAATACAGCATAGTAATTTTATCATAAGCTGCCTGGTCAAAATGGAGACAGATATCCAGTCTTTTGACGAATCAAGAAATTCTCCTCAAAAGTAGAGTACAAACATACCATGCACGCATTAGGCCCGTACTTGTATACGGAGCAGAAACGTGGCCGATGACTAGGAACCTTGAAAACATGGTGAAGGGATGTGATTGCTGGATGCTCCAATATATGGCAAATATACATTGGGAAGAGGGAATATCAAGGAAGAAAAAAAAAAGTGATAGAGAGATGTTAAGTGGAAAGCATATGGAATTTAATGAGAAGACAACATTTGAGATGGTTCTGGCATATCAAAAGAAAAGAGTAGCGTGGAACAGAGAGCAGCAGAAACTGTAATTGATGGAAGACACCCCCGAGGAAGGCCCCTGAAAACATGGAAGTGTATAGAGGAAGATATCTGTGAAGATTCTCAATCATCCAGGTCATAGTAAACTGTGGGTGGTAGAAATGGGCAACTGGACTTGCTTGAAAATTCTTGAAAACGTTTCACCTCTCGTCCAAAAGGCTTCCTCAGTTCTGTCTGACTATTAGGGAGTATCAGATATTTATCTTCTCCTGGATCAGAATTCTGATTCTGATCCAGGAGAAGATAAATATCTGATACTCCCTATTAGTCAGACAGAACTGAGGAAGCCTTTTGGACGAGAGGTGAAACATCTCATCTCATCTCATTATCTCTAGCCGCTTTATCCTGTTCTACAGGGTCGCAGGCAAGCTGGAGCCCATCCCAGCTGACTACGGGCGAAAGGCGGGGTACACCCTGGACAAGTCGCCAGGTCATCACAGGGCTGACACATAGACGCAGACAACCATTCACACTCACATTTCACACCTACAGTCAATTTAGAGTCACCAGTTAACCTAACCTGCATGTCTTTGGACTGTGGGGGAAACCGGAGCACCCGGAGGAAACCCACGCTGACACGGGGAGAACATGCAAACTCCACACAGAAAGGCCCTCGCCGGTCACAGGGCTCAAACCCGGACCTTCTTGCTGTGAGGTGACAGCGCTAACCACTACACCACCGTGCCACCCCAGAGGTGAAACATTTTCAAGAATTTTCAAGCAAGTCCAGTTGCCCATTTCTACCACCCACAGTATAGAGGAAGCTCTGAGGGAACTTAACCTCGAAGAAGAGATGGTCTATAACAGACTGAGATGGAGAACGCTCATAGCTCATCCAACCCCATGAAACATGGGAACAAAAGGACGTTAAATGAAGATTGATGATGATGAACCCACATCAGAACAGCCACCAAGTTTAAAACTCCAAATATCCAATATTATATTTGGATATAAAGGATATTTGAATTTTCTGCTCCTAATTTGCATCTACGCAAATTCGCATCTATGCAAATTCGCATTCTCACTCGATGTAATTCAGCCATTCAGTAAAACAGACATCGTTGCATTCTGGTGACTTTGCCCCTTCCTGTCCATCGGCTAGGCTGTATGACTGAATGCAAAAAGCATCCACGTTTCAATTTCCTGTAGCTTTAGTATGTTATCCGGGTATTAATACGACTACACAAGTCAGGAAATTTCCCAGTGTGATTACACTACTCACTAAAAAGTGCATTACGTATACCATTTGAGAGACATCTCTGGCTTAGTGATCTACTTGCACGACTGAAAACAGGAACATTTTCACTGACCTACAGTAGTAATTCATAGTAATGAGCAAGTATGTCCAAACTTTTGACCGGTACTGTACATCAAACAGGACAAAATGCTGATATTATAAACCAGTGGTCCGTAAACTTTTTAGCTTTTGTGTTAGTCCAGTTATAAATTATGATGCACTGTCGTCATCATGTGCTCTGAATCAAGTGTACCATGCTTTTCGTTTTCATCTCCTGTTCATACGAAAATATTAATTCAAAACCCACATTAACAGAAGCATTCATTATGCCTCTTTTCTTCTTGTGCATCTTTCATGAGAGGAGGGACAGTTGTATACAGCATTATGGAAATAATACAGTACGTCCTCAAAGAAATGTCCTGAAACAGGGCTTTATTCACACAGCGACTGACGAAGCCCCCTAACAGCAACTCTTCCTGTATGAAAATAGTGACGCAACTTTACATTTCCATTGTTGAGCTCCAATTACCAAAGATAAACAACCCAAGAGTGTACTTCCTTTGGCTTTCTCTCGGACATCCTGTCAGGTTTACTCATGCTCACTAACTGGCTAACAGAATTTGCACTTTGATATATGAATAAAGCCATATCAAGCATTTCTAAGTAAATATAGTTTTATGACTGCATTCAAAACAGTTTTCTACTCTAAAGGTACTCAGTAGCGTGTATACCTCTGCTAAGCCACATATCAACATCAAAATCAAGGTCACCTGAACCTAGGATACCTAAAGCTGTACACCAAATTTCATCAAAATCCATTCACTACTTTCTGGGTTATGTTGGAAACAGACCCCCAAAAAAACAAAAAACAAACAAAAAAAAACCCCTGGATCCACACGCATATCCCAGTGTTTTCCCCAGAAAAAAATTAAAGCCCTAAATTCTGGCATGATAACACACAGACAATTGAGCGCCAACGGCGCGAAGTGAAACTAGGGGGGTGCAGGGGCATGGCCGCCCCCGGAAAATTTTTTGAAAATAGATGCTCTCAGGTGCATTTTCAGGGTCTCTGAGAGGTTTATGATTATAGGATAGATTTTAACAGTGCTTCAATGATTTCTGACCTAAATAGTATTAGTGTATACACATTTGAAATTTCACCTTAAAGGTGATGATACACGGGGCAACTTTTTTGGGCAATGTTGCCGAGCAATGTTGCTGGCAACGGGCAACCAGGTGAGACACAGGGCAACTTTTCAGGGCAACTAACAATGGGCAACAACAGTTAGCAACGGCAGTTTACAGTTAGCTAAAAAAAAAAAAAACGATGTCTTAATTTTTGCTGTGACCATTTAATCAAGCTGTCTGTTGTTTTTTAGAGCTTTGGTGAGGTAAATTCCTCCATATAGAATATTAAAATAACAACTTACCGGCGTAAAAACAGATGAGGAATCTCTCCATCTCTTCACTCCACTGACACTGAGCGGCCGCCATATTTGTTTGAAATTTCTGATCCGAACCTCACCGGAGGTCACATGACTCGATACTCGCGTTCTGATTGGCTTATCTCAAAAAGTTGCCAGAGATTATCAAAACCATTCAGAAAGAAACAATGTTGCCCAATCTCAATAGAAAAAAAAAAGAGTCAAAACGCAATTGCCCAGCAACATTGCTCGGCAACATTGCCCAAAAAGTTGCCCCGTGTATCATCACCATAAAGTTCAACATGCAAGTTAAACTGTTTTGTTATAGATTACGGAGGTATACGATAGATTTTAAAATCTATGGGGATACCTTGCACTAAATTATCTATGATCAAGTAGTGTTGTAACAAAAATGTGCATGAAAATATGAACAGTGGTTTTGCTCCAGCTTACGCAATCCAATGAAGAGAATCGATCATCATGACCTCCTGTTGATCACAAAGGGATCTGAACCCAAGAACTGCCACCTTAAAATAAGTTGCTGTATTACTAGAACTGTAATGATTTAGAATGTTTCTGATGCAATTACCGTAACATATGTGTAACTAAGATGCACCGAAAAGAAAAGTAAGGCAACTGCATATAAAAGTTTAAATTTTGGCACTTTATTAAATGGATTAGATTAAGATTAAAACATATTTAAAGGAAAAGAAAACTTAATTCATACATTTAAGTTTGCAAAAAGATTATGTACTTATAAAAACATTCATGAAGAGATTGTGTTAATAAGTGTCAAATGTAGCATAATTGCGAATAATAATAAGCGTATTTGGCAGTGTGATGTCACTGTGAGCCTTTAACGAAAGAATAATCCGGAGCCTTCTTTTGTCAAATGGATCCCAGTGACATCACACTGCCAAAAATGCTTATCATTATTATTTGAAATTATGCTGTATTTGACACATTTGGACAACTTCACTTTGTGAGTGTGTTTATAAGCACATAATCTTTCTACAAACCCAAACTAATGAATTGAGTTTTCTACTCCTTTAAAGCAGATTAATTTTCCTTGGCTTTTGCTTGGCCCAATGTTGGGCAACCCTCTCATAGTCCATCTCGCGGTCATCCATGCTGATGTGGATTAATTTGTCCAGCGAGTCTTCTCCTAGCTTATTAAAATCAGTCGGCTTTGTCCGTCTGGTGGGGGACAACATCGGCAGCCAATGAGATCGCTTATAATGAATCGGAAACTTCTGGGATGTCTGACGGTTTCTTTCGATATTTTTATTGGACGGTTTGAACACGTGATCTTGACGTAGCCAACAGATTACAGTTTGTTTACATCCTACCACGCGGACATATTACTTTGACAGAATCAACACAAACATTGGAAAAAAAGGCCGCTTGTTTAACACAAATATCAGTCAATATGTAAATGGATCTGTTATTTGCTCGCCTATGTATCTAGTTACTTGTGGGTAGGAAATTTAACGTATCAGTATAAATCTAAGCGTATCGGATTTTAACTAAAGCGACTAAGCGTATCGGCAGGCAGAGCAAGAGTAACGGGCCTGATACGCTAAAACGCTTTGGGGAAAACTCTAATCAATTGTTCCTTGGTCCATGGCCCACCTTTCTTCAAAATTTCATCAAAGTCTGTTCACTAATTTTTGAGTCATGTTAGGAACAGCAAACAAACGGAGGCCAAAACAACCTCCTCCAACCTGTGGTTGACTGAAGAGAGCAACTGGACTTGCTTGAAGATTCTTGAAAACGTTTCGCCTCTCATGCTAAAGGCATCCTCAGTTCTGTCTGACTAACAGGGAGTATCAGGTATTTATCCTCTCATGGATCATCATAGAATCAGAATGCTGATGGCTGCATTGTAGGTGGCCGATAAAAGACGTCCCAGACCCCCACCTCTGTTCAATGATGGTCGTTCCAGGTTGACAAAAATGAACGATCCTCTCTGGTTAAGATGTCTGCCAGTTTTCTGGAAGTCCTCTCATAGGGATCTCATCCCAAAGTGCGTAGAAACATATCTGTGACGAATCTCAGTCATTCAGGTACATAGTAATCTGTGGTTGGTTGAAGAGAGCAACTGGACTTGCTTGAAGATTCTTGAAAACGTTTCGCCTCTCATCCTAAAGCAAGCAAGTCCAGTTGCTCTCTTCAACCAACCACAGATTACTATTGGTGTTGCTGTGTGCACACTAATCGTTTTAAAAACGTTAATCTGATGATCCGCTGATACGGTCTAATGTAAACATGGGCTAAGACATCTTTTATCAGCCACCTACAATGCAGCCATCAGCATTCTGATTCTATGATGATCCATGAGAGGATAAATACTGGATACTACCTATTTTAGGTGGTGTTTACATTAGACCGTATCCGTATCGTTTTCGTTGCGGATGCACTGTCCGTGCACATTAAAACGTCGGGAAACGACTCCACAGGCGGAACAATTTGAATCCACCAGGGCCCACGTATTCAACCCAGTACGTATCTGATCCGGTGCTGTGTAAACATTGAGGAACAAGGATACGCAGTGCTGAGCTCTAGCTGACGTCATTGGACAACGTCACTGTGACATCCACCTTCCTGATTCGCTGGCGTTGGTCATGTCATGTTGGTCATGTGACGCGACTGCTGAAAAACGGCGCGGACTTCACTTCCTGCTATTTGTCGACGGAAATACAGCATGGAAAACAACATGGACAATGACGGTCGCATTGTAGTACCAGTACCGCCGATAACAGACTGGCATACTTCATTTTTTACAACGACATTTCATATTTACTTCAGTTTTAAACAAAGACATATTTCAAATGTGTACCTTTTGACATCTCCTCCTTCGCGTGAGGGAAGTCTTTCCCACTTGCGCGGGCATCCTCTGGCGAGGGGTAGTGGTCCAAAAAACGGCCCAGTATGTCCCCATATTTTGTTTGGACACTTTCCCAGTCCACACCCTGAGCCGACACCGTTGTTTTATAATCCAATGTTACGTTTAGTAACAATTGGACCTTGTCGTCCGTCCATGAAAAAATGGTCTTTAGGCTTGCCATCCTTCCACTTGCAAGTGGTGAGTGACTTGCGCATGCCCGATATGCACTGGGATCATGTGACGTGCCGTCTAATTAGTTATGTGATTAGCGTATCCGTGTATTGGCGTTGCTGTGTGCACGGGGAACGGTTTTGTTGCGGGCACAGAAATTGTGTGTGTACGCGAATCGTTTTAAAAACGTTAATCTGATGATCCGCTGATTCGAAATAATGTAAACAGGGCAGTCAGACAGAACTGAGGAAGCCTTTAGGATGAGAGGCGAAACGTTTTCAAGAATCTTCAAGCAAGTCCAGTTGCTCTCTTCAACCAACCACAGATTACTATGTAGCTGGATGACAGATTCGTCACAGATAAACCTCCTCCAACAAACTTGGCGGAGGTAAAAACGTCCTGTCAGGTTAGCTTATTATGGCCAGCTAGTGATGATATAAATATAACAAAGTCCTTTCACAGTTCCTGTCCAATTACCTTATGTTGTTGTCCATCTATAAAGATTATGAATAATTTATGAATGTTATACAGTACGTACAAATTTCTCTCAGAAACCATGTCAAGCTAGCTTGAGCTATCTAGCTAGCTAATATTTACAGTGAATAACAGAATTTAAGAATATGGTTTAAAAATCCTCTCAGAAATCCTGTCAGAATAATTCATGAATAACACTAACCATGAATAAATAATATGAAAATTGAATAATATTAATAAAATTCCTTTCAGAAATCCTGTCAAGCTAACCTGATTATCTAGCTTGCCAATCAGTGAATAAGATGAACATTTAAGAATATGGCTTAAAATTCCTCTCAGAAATCCTGTCAGACTAGCTCATTTTATCAAACTGGATAACTAACAGTGAATAATAAGTATACTGAAGCATACGACTTCCAGTGGTTACCATAGCGGTTTTGCTATTTGGTATTCAGTTCTGAATTTTGCCCTTATTTTTTAAAAAAGTGTATGTAATACCTTATTGTAATGCTTTAAAATGAATATATATCATTTAGTAAATGACCAAAATGAATTAATAAAGCAAGGGGAAAAAATAAATGTTACTCATTTTATCATCAAGCACAAAACCACTGATAAATTGCGGTGTCCGGATCCTGAAAAAAAAAGGCAGCCTTGCCTCAGGGCCAATCTCGCATGACGTCATGCGTGGAACCCCGGTTATCTGGGTCATTTCGGTTCATTTGACTCCGTGCTTGTTTACTTGCTGAAATTGGATATTGTTGGAATCTTACAAAAATAACAATGGGAAAGTGCAGAGTTGTTTTTGGATGTTCAAATCCATATACAACAGGACATTCAGTTCACGAATTTCCAAGAAATGACACTAATCTAAAGCGACACTGGGTGAAGTTTGTGCAAACGAAGCGGGCAGATTTCGTGTCACCGACTAATAATAAATCTGATTCATTAAGTGTTCATCACCACCAGAACGACCACATGGGAATTATTGGAGCAAAAAAGAAACCCATTTATTTTATAAATAACATTTGATCTGACATTTGGACAGCTCATCGATTCCCCCATGATTGCCCACTTCATATTTTCTTTCAATAATTACACTGAATAAGTGTACATTTTAAAGATTATATTTCTGTATTTATTGAGATACGTGTAAATATTTTCCATACATTTTGCAGTGGCCAGCTTAGAATAAAAATCCACAAACCAATTGGAGTTTCCAATTCTCTCTGGCTGGTGGTGCATTATCGGCGGTGAATGGGACTGTCGTGAACTGAGTGAACTGGAAGTTTCTCGTCTTGGGGGCTCGAAAAGATAACCATTTATTCTGGAATATCCTTGATAATCATCTGCCCCTTCATCCGACATATAAGAATCCCAATCACTATCAGAATTCTCTCCAAAATGTGATTCCATATAGAGACTGAACTAACCACTGCTGTACACAGGAACGAAATTAATACCTGGATTGTTACATGTGTGACATCATGCACCCCTTTAGGATTTTCCAGTTCAGTCTCGGCAGATTCCGTAAAAATCGGCTGAGCTTATTGATTTTCCATCAATTTATGGCCTTTTATGGTTTGAAAACACATGGTCAATCAACAATGATTATTGCTTTGTACAAGGAAAATAAAAAAGTGGGGTTTAGGGATATTAAATTCACTTTAACCCGATGCTGAGATTGCTACCAAGCATTATTAGATTTTGGGCGCTCTCTTAAACTAACATCCAGTTACGAAACATTCCACTGGCTGCTTTTGACAACAAAAGATAATCTGAACTCATTTTAAAGTCAAAATAAGGTCACGGCCGGTCACGAATAGACATAGTCGGATACATCTCTCAGTTTGGTTACTGATGTGGCGAGTTTAGCAGTTCAAGGACACAAAGAAGAAAATAAAACACAAAACGCTGAGAAGTTAGGACTGTGAAATAAAAAACACTAAAGGCCTCTGCATGCTCTTGCGACAAGGCTTTCGCAGATAGCTTTTCGCAGACAGTTGTGATTTATCGTTGAGCAGGGAGTAATAGGCGTGCGCGATGTTATTCACCGCCACAACGCAAGGGGGCGCGAAGTCGCGAAATCGCTAGGAGTAGTTGGTGGGTGTGGTTAGTGGAGTGTTTATCCTCCGGTTACTTATAATGACTAGAAGTGGAGTCGTATAGATGTACGTACTTCCTCACTTCCTCGATCAACCGCTCTTCGTGCTGCTCCATCTTCGCTCGTGTTTTTAAAAATGGCGGTCGTGAAAACAAAACAAACCGGGAAAGTAGGGAAGCGGAAGTGCGTGTACAGCGGATGTAGAGTGGACCAATCAGAGCCCTCTTGTCTGCGACGCTGTCTGCGAGGCTTCTGTGGTGGTCACAATTTTTGGGAGGTGTGCGCAGAGCGTCTGCGAAGGTGGGGGGGCTATGCAGACGCTATCTGCGACACCGTCTGCGAGGACTGGGTTGTCAGCATAAATTGGCCTTAAGTGTAAATCACTTACAATTTCAAGGTGATGTGTGAGAAATGGGCAAATCATCTCCTTTAATTTGCTATTGAGGTCTGTATCAAATTTAGAAACAGCCGATAAACGTACTAACTAATGACAAAACTCTAACTGCTTTGCTGATGTTAGACGTAACAGCAGCGCTAATGTTGTCTCATCTCATCTCATTATCTCTAGCCGCTTTATCCTTCTACAGGGTCGCAGGCAAGCTGGAGCCTATCCCAGCTGACTACGGGCGAAAGGCGGGGTACACCCTGGACAAGTCGCCAGGTCATCACAGGGCTGACACATAGACACAGACAACCATTCACACTCACATTCACACCTACGGTCAATTTAGAGTCACCAGTTAACCTAACCTGCATGTCTTTGGACTGTGGGGGAAACCGGAGCACCCGGAGGAAACCCACGCGGACACGGGGAGAACATGCAAACTCCACACAGAAAGGCCCTCGCCGGCCCCGGGGCTCGAACCCAGGACCTTCTTGCTGTGAGGCGACAGCGCTAACCACTACACCACCGTGCCGCCCCCGCTAATGTTGTAAATAAAGAAATTAAAGGACTTTTATGCCACATATTAGCTAAAGTTGGGCAAGAAATTCACTCCGAGTCATACATGGAAATCGCACAAACAAATTAAGGATGCACAACTGGGCAACAGGACAACAATACTGATATCGTGATAAATCATGCCATAATAAACTTTTCTGAGATATTGCAGGATCCTGTAATAAATATAATTATACAGTTGTGGTCAGAAGTTTACATCCAAGATGACATTCATGTCACTGTATATGAATGTCATGACAATATTGGGCTTTCATTTATTTCTTGAACTGGTTCATTGCACAAAGTGGATGGAATAATGAAGGAGGACTACCTCAGAATTCTTCAGCATAACCTCAAACCATTGGAAACTTTCTGTGGCAAAATGATTGTACAACATATTTCTTTAACAGAAAAACCCATGAATTTGGTGCAGAAGTTTTAATTTATTTTGGGCTTTCTGAAATCAACACCTAGTCAAAATTATACATAGAGGGTCAAAAAATTTGCATACACTCACTTAGATTATTAATTCAGAGGTGCTCATCTCATCTCATCATCTCTAGCCGCTTTATCCTTCTACAGGGTCGCAGGCAAGCTGGAGCCTATCCCAGCTGACTACGGGCGAAAGGCGGGGTACACCCTGGACAAGTCGCCAGGTCATCACAGGGCTGACACATAGACACAGACAACCATTCACACTCACATTCACACCTACGGTCAATTTAGAGTCACCAGTTAACCTAACCTGCATGTCTTTGGACTGTGGGGGAAACCGGAGCACCCGGAGGAAACCCACGCGGACACGGGGAGAACATGCAAACTCCGCACAGAAAGGCCCTCGCCGACCCCGGGGCTCGAACCCAGGACCTTCTTGCTGTGAGGCGATTCAGAGGTGCTGAGACTTCCAAAATGTCTCTTATCTTGCCAAGGCCTCTTAACTTCCTGTTAGGGGTTATGATTGACTACAGCTAGTAGCTTCTCTGTGCCAGTGGTTACGTTAGACTTTTTCATTGTCCGTCATTTTGACGGACAGGGTCGTAAAAATTCCGTCATTGTCCATTATTATCGGTCATTTTATTTTAACTTTTAAATGACAATGTATATAGGCTATAAATGCTATATATTTAATAACTTGTGTTTTCATGGACTCATTTTCATTTAAAAATTAATTCACAGAACAAGCTTGTATTATTTAATCATTTATTTATGTATTTATGATGCAAAAAGATGAACGAGATTCTGACGTTCGGTCACTTGTGAACCCATTTTCCCTCCGCTAAAAACATTGCGGCTGTTGAGCCTTAACGGGCATATGAACAAATGTTATTTTACAACGTAGCAAGACAATTGCAGTTCAAATATGAACAGTCCACTACAACGATTTAAGTGACAATCTAATTTGACCTGTTTGCGTGAGCTCAAACCTTCCTTCTGGCCCGCATGGATTTAAATTGGGAGCTCGCTTGTGCATAATCAAAGTCGTCAATGGAGACTGCTGCCGAGGCAATTGTCATTAAATTTTGCGTCTTTGCCTCGGACAGACGACTTCTCATTGACGTTTTAATTTTATTCTGAAGGCTGAACCCGCGCTCTGCTGCGACACTGGAGACTGGAATAACCAGCGCCACTTCAGCCAAAGTTCTGAAGTCGGGAAACATTTCTCCCAGGGAAGTGATCAGAAGCCGGCAAGAGCCTCTGAAAGTTGGATTTCCCGACCCTGCTAGTACTCTCTTCATAGGGAGGAAATCCTGCAGCATGCGGTCTTTCTGCACCAGTGGTGCAGCTGCACCCCGCGGTGACCCGTAGTGGGCTGACACGGAAGGTCTTAAATAAAACGAAGTTATGTTTAAATGTTAGTTTGTCTACCCGTGCTCTCATTAAAATGATAGTTTAGCAGATATTCGAGCAGTGATGTTCCTAAGCTTCCTAAGCTTGCTGGGGAAGAATACAATAAATCGACATTTGTTTCATTTTAAAAACAAGAAAACAACTAGTCTAAATGAGCGCTATTGTACAGGCAGGGAAACGACACAAACAACCCAATGCATCTCTTTTTTTTTAATAGCAAAAATGACGCGTCTTCTGCAGAGAAGGGAAACATTAATCCATCTCACTGTGCTAGTGGTTAGAAAAGTCAGAGCGCGGTCAGGAGCGCGATGGGGGGAACAGCCTTGCGCAGTGGCTACAGTGTATACATGAGCAGCCTATGCACTGAACATCAAGACTGACGCAACGCCGGCTCAGATTGAAAGTGACGGCAGTGAAGACTATGTATACTGTATGTAAGAAAACTCTGCCACAACTTGCCAATCATTTCAATTGTGTGTTTCATTATGTTTTATTATTGTTATTATTAGGCTATTATTGTTATTGGTAATGGTAACGGTAAACATCCGTCAAAATGACCGACGTCCTTCAGATTTTTCCGTCATAGCTAAAAAAAAAATCCGTCAATGACGGACAATTGTCGGTTAACGCGACCTATGCTCTGTGCCTTCATAGAAAGGGTTTGTTTACAGCACTCATTGGATTGACCAACACACAGTAAAATGGGAAAGTCCAAGGAGCTCAGTGCAGATCTGAGAAAGAGGATCGCAAATGTACACAACTCAGGAATGTCTCTTAGGGCCATTTCTAAACAACTGCAGATCCCAAGATCAGTTCAAACAATTGTATGTAAAAGTTACTGGGAAGTGTTGTTACTTTGCCAAGCCACTTTGCTTCAAGAAAACCCAAACAGTCACCCTCAGCTGAAAGGAAATTGATTCGGATGGTCAGGAATAACCCAGGAACCACCATGGCACAGCCCTGCCATGAACTGGAAGCTGATGGATCACGGTCTACAGTTCAGCGAGTTTTATATATCACTATGGACTAAGAGGCTGCTATCCCAAAAATAACCCCCTGCTCCAAAACTGACACCTTCAAGCTTAACTATACTTTGCAACTGACCACATGGATAAAGAAAAAGCCTTCTGGAGGAAAGTTGTATGGTCAGATGAGACAAAGATTGAGTTGTTTGGCCACAATGACCACACTGTACAGAGGGACACTGTACCAGCTGGTGGTGGTAGCAGCATCATGCTCTGGGGCTGTTTGGCTGCCAGTGGAACTGGTTCATTGCACATAGTGGATGGAATAATGAAGGAAGACTACCTCAGAATTCTTCAGCATAACCTCAAACCATTGGAAACTTGAACATGATTGGGAGACACAACAGGACAATAAACCCAAACATGCATCAGAGCTGGTTGTGGAGGATAAAGCAGGCTAATATTAAGCTTAAAACAAGCCCTGACTTCAACCCTACTGACCGTGCTTATAAGTCGAGTCCATGCCAAGAAAAAACAACAAACAAATGTAATTGAACGCTACCAATTCTACCATGAAGAGTCATGAAATATCCAACCAGAATCCTGCCAAAAGCTTGTTCATGGTAAACAAAAAATGTTTGGTCAAGGTGAATCTTGCAAAAAGACTTTTTTTTTAAAGATATTTTTTGGGCTTTTTCCACCTTTATTGGATAGGACAGTGTAGAGACAGGAAATGAGCAGGAGACAGGGAGGGATCGGGAAATGACCTCGGGCTGGAATCGAACCCGGGTCCCCGGATTTATGGTATGGGGCCTTATCCACCTGAGCCACGACGCCCCGCAAAAAGACATTTTACTCAAATATTAGGAGTGCTGCATGTATATTTTTGACCATGTATGTATACTTTTGACCCTTTTGATTTCAGAAAACCCAAAGAAAATTGTGCACCGAATTCTAGTTTTTTTTAAAGATGTATTGCTATACAACCATTCTGCCACAGAAAAAAAAAGTTCAGAGAAAAATCACTGAAAACCCAAATATTGCCATGACATTCATGTCACTGCATGTAAACTTCTGACCACAACTGTAAAAATATACAGTATATGGCTTGAAAGTTTGTGAACCTTTTAGAATTTTCTATATTATTTCTGCATCAATATGACCAATTTTATGACATTTTCACACTGGTGCTAGAAGTAGATCAAGAGAACCCAATTCTGTGAGTGGCAAAAAAGTATGTGTACCTTTGCTTTCAGACCCCCCCGTGCAGCAATAACTGCAACTAAACATTCCGATAGCCGTTAATCAATCCTGCACAATGGCTTGGAGGAATTTTAGCCCATTCCTCTCTACACAACAGCTTCAACACTGGGATATTGGAGAGTTTCCTCACATGAACTGCGCACTTCAGATCTTTCCACAACATTTATATTAGATTAAGGTCAGGACTTTGACTCGGCCATTCTAAAACATTAATTTTATGCTTCTTTAACTATTCTTTGGTCGAATGACTTGTGTGCTTAGGATCATTGTCTTGCTGCATGACCCACTTTCTCTTGAGATTCAGTTCACAGACAGATGTCCTGACATTTTCCTTTAGAATTCACAGCAATCAATCATTCTTCCATCACTGACATCAACTTATCCAGGCCCAGATGCAGTAAAACAAGCCCAAATCATGACACTACCACCACGTTTCACAGATGGGATAAAGTTCTTATGCTGGAACACAGTGTTTTCCTTTCTCCAAACAAATGTTCTCATTTACAACTCCGATTCCAAAAAAGTTGGGACAAAGTACAAATTGTAAATAAAAACGGAATGCAATGATGTGGAAGTTTCAAAATTCCATATTTTATTCAGAATAGAACATAGATGACATATCAAATGTTTAAACTGAGAAAATGTATCATTTAAAGAGAAAAATTAGGTGATTTAGGGAGTTTAGGGATAGGAATGTTAACCCATTCTTGTCTAATGTAGGATTCTAGTTGCTCAACTGTCTTAGGTCTTTTTTGTCGTATCTTCCGTTTTATGATGCGCCAAATGTTTTCTATGGGTGAAAGATCTGGACTGCAGGCTGGCCAGTTCAGTACCCGGACCCTTCTTCTACGCAGCCATGATGCTGTAATTGATGCAGTATGTGGTTTGGCATTGTCATGTTGGAAAATGCAAGGTCTTCCCTGAAAGAGACGTCGTCTGGATGGGAGCATATGTTGCTCTAGAACCTGGATATACCTTTCAGCATTGGTGTCTTTCCAGATGTGTAAGCTGCCCATGCCACACGCACTAATGCAACCCCATACCATCAGAGATGCAGGCTTCTGAACTGAGCGCTGATAACAACTTGGGTCGTCCTTCTCCTCTTTAGTCCGAATGACACGGCGTCCCTGATTTCCACAAAGAACTTCAAATTTTGATTCGTCTGACCACAGAACAGTTTTCCACTTTGCCACAGTCCATTTTAAATGAGCCTTGGCCCAGAGAAGACGTCTGCGCTTCTGGATCATGTTTAGATATGGCTTCTTCTTTGAACTATCGGGTTTTAGCTGGCAACGGCAGATGGCACGGTGAATTGTGTTCACGGATAATGTTCTCTGGAAATATTCCTGAGCCCATTTTGTGATTTCCAATACAGAAGCATGCCTGTATGTGATGCAGTGCCGTCTAAGGGCCCGAAGATCACGGGCACCCAGTATGGTTTTCCGGCCTGGACCCTTACGCACAGAGATTATTCCAGATTCTCTGAATCTTTTGATGATATTATGCACTGTAGATGATGATATGTTCAAACTCTTTGCAATTTTACACTGTCGAACTCCTTTCTGATATTGCTCCACTATTTGTGGGCGCAGAATTAGGGGGATTGGTGATCCTCTTCCCATCTTTACTTCTGAGAGCCGCTGCCACTCCAAGATGCTCTTTTTATACCCAGTCATGTTAATGACCTATTGCCAATTGACCTAATGAGTTGCAATTTGGTCCTCCAGCTGTTCCTTTTTTGTACCTTTAACTTTTCCAGGCTCTTATTGCCCCTGTCCCAACTTTGAGATGTGTTGCTGTCATGAAATTTCAAATGAGTCAATATTTGGCATGAAATTTCAAAATGTCTCACTTTCGACATTTGATATGTTGTCTATGTTCTATTGTGAATACAATATCAGTTTTTGAGATTTGTAAAATTATTGCATTCCGTTTTTATTTACAATTTGTACTTTGTCCCAACTTTTTTGGAATCGGGGTTGCAAACCAAAAAAGTACCATTTTGTTCTCATCCATCCACAAAAGTTTCTCTAATAGACTTCTGGCTTGCCCACATGACCTTTAGCAAACTGTAGTTGGGCAGCAATGTTCTTTTTGGAGAGCAGTAGCTTTCTTCTTCTACCCTGCCATATACACTGTTTTTGTTCGGTCTTCTCCTGATGGTGGACTCATGAACATTAGTCAATATGAGAGAGGCCTTTAGTTGCTTAGAAGTTACCCTGGATTCCTTTTGAGAGACTTCATGGACAATTACACACCTTGCTCTCGGAGTGACCTTTGTTGGTTGACCACTCCTGGGGAGGGTAACAGTGATCTTGAATGTCTTCCTTTCGTACACAAATCTGTCTGACTGTGGATTGGTGAATTCCAAACTCTTTAGAGATGGTTTTTAACTTTATCAAGTGTTACGTGCATCAACAACTCTCCTCAGAAAACTCTTATGTTCATGCCACGATACGCTTCTAATTTCACCTTCAAATTCACTGCTAATCCGAGAGATCCACAGACTTTTGCCAATCACAGATATGTAATATTGGACCATTTTGCTCAATAAATAAATGCAAAAGTGTAATATTTCTTGCTTCATTTGGTTCTCTTTATCTACTTTTAGGACTTGTGTAAAAATCTGATGATATTTTAGGACATATTTATGCAGAAATATAATAAATTCTAAAAGGGTTCACAAACTTTCAAGCACCGCTGCATAATATTTACCTTTTTTTTTTTTTGAATATTTTAAAAGTAATTTCTTTTGGTAGACTTTTTTTTTTTGCAACATTACTGTTTTCTTGGCAGTTGGTTTGCAAACCTGTATTGTGTACTGCAATACATGTGAGCCTCTCCTGTATTTAAAAAAAAAAAAAAAAAGAGCGTGTGTGTATCGTGATTAGATATTTTTGTCATATCGTTCACCCCAGGATGCACATCCAAAGCTGAGAAAGAAAACCTGAAACAGTTCAACAATCCATACCAGTGCTAAATTGACTAAACTATCCAGAACACTAGGACACTCAGAATGCAAATCCGTTTCTATCCCACAAGCGGACCTATGCCAAAATGTCAGCAAAATCTCATTAACCACCACAGAGGGCTGCTGAAAATGTGCTCCCAACTGTGCGTGTGTGTGCCATGAAACATGGCACAATTCAGCCCCAAAAGAGCAGGACGAGGGGAGCGTGCAAGAGATGAGTGTGCTTTGATGACTACCACACAGCTGCTCCACACAAATGATCCAATTAGGACAGACATTATGCGCACAGCGTTCATTCAGCCGAACTGCAAATCCTCAGCTAAAAATACTGCAGATTTTCACCTGTTTGTCAAACCAACACCTCTGTTCTCCATCTGCTCAAGTGGAATTAAATGTGTGATGAGAGATTTCAGTACACTGATATGGAAAATGTGAAACAGTTATAGCTTTAATACTGTGCAATGTTTGTATCGACAATGACATCCCAAAAAGCAATAAAACCGACCACGATATATAAAGATAAGGACATAACTGAATTCTGGTGATGCTTTCTATAAGGTGTTGCTTATTTAAACTTTTTTGAAGGAGTCTCCGGTATCAGCTCTTAGTAAGAGTCAGAGGTAAAGCTGCAGGGCTTTGCAGTTTCTCAGTAAAATTTAACTGCATTTCTTGTCTTATTAACTTCTCTTAGGCTACATCCACACGACAACGGCAATGAGATTTTTTTTTTTTTAAATATCGCGTCCACATGGGCAACGGATCAGTAAAATATCAGGTTCATATGGCAACGCAACGCTTGCTGAAAACGATGCAATACACATGCCACACCTCTACGTGCGCTGTAAGACGGTCCCATCGGAGACACCAGAACAATAGAAGTAGACGCATGCGCATAACTGCGCATGTGCACAGTGACTATCCCTGTCACTGTCACACGCACACACTTTCTCACTCCCTATCCTATGGATATAGTCCCTTTAAATCACGTGCTCACTTTTTGAATGGAGACGCGGAAAGAGGAATGAACGGGGGTAGATGGAAGCCGGTACGGCAACATTCTGATATCCTCCAGAATTCTTTAATGGTCCGGAATAAATTGAATGCTACACGTTGATGGATTACTTTGTTCTTCTACGCCCTTTTTGAGAAATGTATTGTTGGACTTAAACCAACATCTGAAGAGGGGAGATCGCGCCTTTTTTTTTCCCTATTTTTGCTGGCGGGATTGACTCTGCCCTAAGGGCTATTCTCTCTCTCTCTCTCTCTCTCTCTCTCTCATTTTGCACCATTACACAATAAATATTCACAGTGAAAATATTTTGTAAGCGCATTTCATGAACCAAGTTATAGGATTTGTTGACAACTCGCAACGAGTTCGTTACACTTCTACCCGGCGTGAAGCACATGTGGTTGTGATGTCATCGTAAACAAATCCGTTCTACTCATCCAGACGACTTCGCAACGGCGCCGTTGCCAGATTTTTTCACTCTGGAACCCGTTCTCAAAAGATTTCGTTTTGGGGCACCCAAAACGCTGGTGCCGTGTGGACGCCAGGCCGAAACGATAAACAATTTTATCAGATTCACCTGAATCCATTGCCATGTGGACAGGGCCTTAGAAGAGGCTGGTGAAAAAAAAAAAAAGACAATTTATAGTCATTATAATCCAAGTGATAAGTAGAACTAACTCGATTTGGAGATATTCCCCAACAATAAATATTTTATACCACATATATTTATTTTTTTTAAATCACCAGTCTTTTCAAGAACATACTTTAAGAAATTAGACCTAGTTAGGTGAATACTTGCAGGTATGTAAAAGCCAAAACTGATTTCCTAAACACTCAAACTACAATGCTTATTTGTTAGAATGCTATGCATCAGTGACTCCCAATGACTCATGAGTCGTACTATGAGCAGTCGACAGCATCATCAAGCCAACATTGTTATCCAAAGCATGGCAACTGGTTCAGATCCCAGCCTAAATCACATCCAACGTGATTCAGAAATATAAAAACACCACCATCCACCTTTGTTCAGTAGATACACCGCTTATGGCCAAAGCAATTATTTATCTACATTTATTCAGCAAATATCGTATTGTTAATTTAAAAAAAAACTCTTTCAGCTCCAAGTGCCATTTTGGCAAAGATTTCCTCCACACAAAAGAAGTGTGTCTGGGAGTGTGAGCCATCTGCTCCTCCTTAGCAGGATGTCAGTCTTGCAGGAACATGGCATGCATTAGGAACAATAAAAGTGAAAAGATTCTGGCTTCGATGCACAAAACACACACAGGGTCAATTAGAAATGCAAACATTTGGCCACTGTGGCCCTGAAACAGACCGATGGTGCAGCCCAGGTGAGACGACTACACCCCATGTACTGCACACTTAACAGTACGGATGAATAGAAAAGCTGATGAACTGTATGTTCTTTGTGAAGTTATTTGACTGGCTAATGCTAACTGCCTGACTAAGAAAACACCACAATTTTGTAGTGCACTACATGTCCAGTAGGGGCAGAGCCAGATAACGCTAATGAGAATGCTCACAGTTGAGAAACCTACTACATTACAAACCCAAATAAGGAGTCACTTGGGCATCTCATACTAGTAACACCTGAGAAGAGTGTACATGTCACAATATCCAAAAGATGTATATAGTCCTCTTAGCTAGCAAACCAGCGAAGAGGACTACATTCTGCCAGGCACTATATGCTCAATAGGATGCCATTTGTGCAGCTAACTCTTTTTAACAAATGGCATAGCTAAGATGTAGTCAAAGCAGGGCACTTTATGTCCAGTATGGAGTCATTTGAGCAGATTATACTACTGACAGTGTAACACGGCTGACAAGTGCAACAGGGCTGACACGGCGTGACACGGCTGACAGTGCAACAGGGCTGACACGGCGTAACACGGCTGACAAATGCAACAGGGCTGACACGGCGTAACACGGCTGACAAATGCAACAGGGCTGACACGGCGTGACACGGCTGACAAATGCAACAGGGCTGACACGGCGTGACACGGCTGACAAATGCAACAGGGCTGACACGGCGTAACACGGCTGACAAATGCAACAGGGCTGACACGGCGTAACACGGCTGACAAATGCAACAGGGCTGACACGGCGTGACACGGCTGACAAATGCAACAGGGCTGACACGGCGTAACACGGCTGACAAATGCAACAGGGCTGACACGGCGTAACACGGCTGACAAATGCAACAGGGCTGACACGGCGTAACACGGCTGACAAATGCAACAGGGCTGACACGGCGTAACACGGCTGACAAATGCAACAGGGCTGACACGGCGTAACACGGCTGACAAATGCAACAGGGCTGACACGGCGTAACACGGCTGACAAATGCAACAGGGCTGACACGGCGTAACACGGCTGACAAATGCAACAGGGCTGACACGGCGTAACACGGCTGACAAATGCAACAGGGCTGACACGGCGTAACACGGCTGACAAATGCAACAGGGCTGACACGGCGTAACACGGCTGACAAATGCAACAGGGCTGACACGGCGTAACACGGCTGACAAATGCAACAGGGCTGACACGGCGTAACACGGCTGACAAATGCAACAGGGCTGACACGGCGTAACACGGCTGACAAATGCAACAGGGCTGACACGGCGTAACACGGCTGACAAATGCAACAGGGCTGACACGGCGTAACACGGCTGACAAATGCAACAGGGCTGACACGGTGTAACACAGCTGACAGTGCAACAGGGCTATGTGTACAGAAATATATATTGTGTATATATGTATGTAAAATTATTATATTAGTAATATTTCCCTTCTTTTCTCCTAAACTGTATTCCATTATAGCCATAACTATTCTATAGACCATTTGCATGTGACATCACAGCCGATCCAGATTGTAAACAGACGCCATCTTGTCGGTCAAACGCCATATTTCCGCCTTCTACTTCTGCTTCTACCTTTTCTTCTGGAAAACCCTACTATATACAATTCTACTACAACGTCAACTCCACTGAAAATCAATAAAACATAAGACGAGTGGAATCCTGTGTCCGAGTCCTTCCCTTTCAAGTGTGGGAAACCCATGATGCTCACATACACTTGACAGTAGGCTGCCACGGGACCCTGACAGGCGTGCAAAATGGATTGCTGCTATCAGGTATACCATATATACAGTAATAGCGATAAACTACTGATACTTGATCTAACTGATAATATAAAATATTCAACCATAATAGTGGATATGGCGGCGCATGATGGGGATGCTGCGGCTACAAGCTCTCCCTACCTGTGCACGTTTTTTATGTGTATTTTTGTGTGTTGTTCGTCTGTATCGGACTTCAGTATCCACTACAACTGTATGGACTTACTGGACATTGGTTTCCAGCAGAAAATGACGGTTTGTAGCGATTTCCATCGCATGCACAACATTCCGGACGAGATAGCGAGATCAGCGGGGTCTCCGTGGATTGTTATCGGGTCTGGCAGGCGAAGGAGGCGGCGTCGGGAGAGGAAGCAAAAGCGAGGCTGCAGAGCCGGCCTGTTGACTAAGCTCAGAAAACAGCCACTCAAACCTCCACTGCCAAGCCTCTACCTCTCCAACGCCAGATCCATGGTAAACAAGACTGACGATTTGGAATTACAGCTGGAATTACCTTATTCTATTCTCTAATCGGCTGGTCAGTGCTATACTAGATACTACTGATATATCTAGTATCAGTACTAGTACTCAATACTTAAGTGACTTACCCATCCAATGAGGATTGTTATTTTCTTGTTTACAAGATGCCACATCTGAGGGCGGCTGACAAATCCTGAATTTCTGTAAAGATAACTGACCAGAGATTTATAAGCACGCAGTGCTTCACCACTGGACAGCGAGGGAAAGTTAATGAGGTAATTATACACATCTGGGTATTCCACCTCTGGCAGGTCAATATCCACTGACACAGTCGTGAAAACTACGTCCGGTAATCGATAAGGGTCACTAATCTGTAGGTCGTTTATTTTAGACATATATCGAGTTACCTGTTCATTAGAAAAATGAGCCGTGTAGTCCGTTGGTTATATTCAGCTGTGTTGTTGACCGACAAGATGGCGGCTGTTTACATTCCAGCCGGGATTCGGTCACGTGACTGCAAGAGGTCTATTCTAGATAGAATATCTATAGTGTTCTGATGTTATCCTGTGTGGTCCTAATGCTTTCAATTCTATACAGTGATAATTCTATTATATTGTCTTTCGAGTCTGTACAGAATATGTATTCTGTTGTATTCTATATCAATGCTTTTGATTCTGTTCTATTCTACTCTATTCCGTCATATTCCACTTTTTTCCCCATAATGTATTCTGTTACACTGTCGTAACTATCTAGTCTATATAGCATATGTATAGTATTTTGTTGTATTTTATTCTGTATCTTCATAATGCTTTCTATTCTGTCATATTCCCTTCTTTCTTTTAATCTCTTCTGTTGTACTGTCATGACTGTCTATTCTTTTCTACAAGCTAAAAGAATATGTGGAGCATTTTGTTATTCTATTCGATCATATTCCCTTCTGTTCTCTTATAATGTACTCCATTATATTGTCCTCATGTTTATCCTATTTTTTGTCATGTTCTGTTCTGTGACCACACATTCTGTTCTCCATGTTCTATCTTAATGTAAACTATTTTGTCATATTCTATTCTCTCCTAAGTTATCCTATCCTATTCTCCATTTCTATCCATAATGCATTATACTGTCATTCCTAGTCTTGGGTATGACTTTAAATTGCAACCGATGGTGAGTCTCAGGTCCAGGAGGACTTGAGTATTGGGGAAAGTGGAGTTACCCCTTAATCACCATTGCTGCCAGGTCCACTCTGACCCGGAGTGGTAGCACCTGCCTGGGTTCCAGCTATGAGTTAAATAGTACATCACCAATAAGGCGCTGGCAGCAGGGCGCTTTTCAGTGCAATGTGGCAGATGAGCCCAACAGGGTCAATGGCACACCACCTGATGGCATGCAGAAGAGCCACTCAAATGGCCCACGGATGGCATCACTCAGCAAGTCAATTGTCACTGCAGGGCAACTTCCATACCCATCAGGTCTGTGGCACTTTTTGTGCACCACTTGGCATCAGGTCTGGAGGTCCAGAGAGACAAGACGATGGGCATGACATTGTTTGTCTTATCTTACTGTGCAAGGGGCTTCAGTAGGAGAGGAGAATAAGAAAGCCCTGTGACGATGGAGTAAATGTGACAGCAGGAGATCTGAGAAGCTGCAAGTTGCTAGCAGAAACTTTACACACAGGCGGCTCACGTTTGATGGTCGCAGCCTAGCTGAAGCTCTGGGGAACAGCGGGCTGAGGCAGCATTGCAGGTGTCCAGGCAGCCCTATTTAGGGACAGCACTGCCTGTCCTGGAAAGGGAAGCCCCTAGAAAAGGTGAGGTAAAGAAAGCTTACCCAGTCCTTATCTGGCTGGCTCACCGCGGGTCTCCATAATAGTGGTAGAAAGATGAAGAATATGAAATTGATAGCTGGGACTTGGAACGTTTGCACTATGTTGGACAAATGATAAGAGATCTGAGCATAGAACAGCTCTGATCATGAAGGAACTATATCATTACAGCATTGACATTGCTGCACTCCAAGAGACAAGGCTTGAAGGCCAAGGACAAGTGCAAGAGAGCAAATACACCTTCTTCTGGGGTGGGAATACGGACGGAAGGGGAAAAAAAAATTCAGGAGTCGCTTTTGCCATTTCAAATAAGATACCTGGCAAACTGCCATCACTACCAGTTGGAATATCTGAGCGAATCATAAGTTTACATGTACCCAAAGGGAATTAGCGTTACCTAAACCTGATCGATGTGTATGCACCTACCATTACCCATCCTGATGAAGAAAAAGAAGCCTTCTATCATGAATTAGCTGATGTGGAAGACAGGGTACCTCAAGTAGAGAAGCTTCTGCTCCTGGGAGATTTCAGTGCAAGGGTAGGGAATGATCACGTAACATATGAAGGTACTATTGGGAAATAGGAACACAAATCGTGAACTCATGCTCAACTTTTGTACTCAACGTGAACTATGCATCACTAATACCTACTTTTGCCAACCGGACAAGAATTACTTCACCTTGTGCCACCCAAGATCTAAACACTTACATCTCCTTGATTATGTCACGACTCACAGATCCAGCATGAAAGAGAGTCGGTCAACAAACGTAATGCGAGGAGCTGAATGCTCAACAGACCATTATATGGTCCAATCAAAGCAGAGACTCAGACTTGTATTTCCTAGATGCAAGAGAGCAGCCTCCACAACAAAGAGAAGTTGAAGAATGACGAGACACAGTGCAAACTCAAAATAGCTACTACAACTGCGCTACAGGAAAACACCCCTGATCAATAGGACACAAAAAATGTTGAGGACATGTGGAAAAGGCTGAAAGAGATATACTGCAAGTGATATACTTGGACAGCAGAAGAAAAGTACACCAGACTGGTTTCAAGAACAGGCCGATTCTATCCAAGCTTTGTTAGAAGAAAAACACAACATTTACAACCTACATCTAAAAGAGAACTCAAAGCGGTCATGCTTCTGTTGAAGATATGAAAGCGAAACAAGAAATCAGAGCTATGAAAGGTGGTGCAAGAAAGCTGAGGAACTACAGGAACTGGCAGACATGACGGACTACCATGGATTATTCGCCGGACTGAAGACACTCTTTGGACCAAGAAGCAATGTAGTGGCACCAGTGAAAAGTCCTGATGGAAGTATCCATCCATCACTTGTAGCCACTTATCCTGTTCTACAGGGTCGCAGGCAAGCTGGAGCCTATCCCAGCTGACTATAGGCCAGAGGCGGGGTACACCCTGGACAAGTCGCCAGGTCATCACAGGGCTGACACATAGAGACAAACAACCATTCACACCTACGGGCAATCTAGAGCCACCAATTAGCCTAACCTGCATGTCTTTGGACTGTGGGGGAAACCAGAGCACCCGGAGGAAACCCACGCGGACACGGGGAGAAGATGTAAACTCCGCACAGAAAGGCCCTCGCTGGCCTCGAACCCAGGACCTTCTTGCTGTGAGGCGACAGCGCCAACCACTACACCGCTGTGCCGCCCCCTGATAAAAGTAAATTCCACACATATCTGGAAGCCATAAAAAGAAGGTGGAAGGAGCATTTCTCCAATCTCATAAACCGTCAGGGGTCAGCTGAGCCTGAGGTTTGTCGCTGGCTTGAGAGAAGACCAATAAGAGAAGATCTTTGTGTACCCATCACATCAGATAAGCTTGAGAAAGCACTCGAGGATACTAGATGTGGCAAAGCACCCAGCCAAGATGGCATCCCAGCTGACATGTTGAAGTGAGGTGGCCCCAGCCTAACAGCTGCATGCTTAAAACTGTACAATACATGGTGGGAGAACATGCATCTTCCCCAAGTGACCGTTTAAAATCGCTCAAATAATGTAACAGCGTTGACACAGTGTTACACCACTGACACAGTATAACACAGCTGACACGGTGTTACGAAAGACATAACATGATAGACACAGTGTAAACAAAGGCAGCAGACAGTAATCGTGTAATAACACGCAACACTGCTGAAGCCTATAAGCCACGTTGCACACCACACAGAGAAGAGACGTACACCACATGGAGTGGACTACATGTCTTCTTTATGTACAGTAAGTAGTTATTTTGGTTGCAAACTCAAATTAGTGACAAGCAGCATGTTTTAGTCGGATTTTGTTTCCTTCTCAGGGTTTTTTCTCAAAAAATTTAGTATGAGGGCGCTCACCATGGCGAAGGAGCGAAGCGGGGGGGATGGTGCCGATTGTCCGTCCCCCCGCCGTGCGAAGCCTTTGAAAAATTGAGGCTCCAATGGGACATTCTGAGGCTATCTGAGAGGGAAATTGTAACAAATTGTCTGTCAACATTGAAAAAGAAGTAATCTTCTTCTGCCCCGGACAGTCTTTGGCTTTCTTCCGTTTCGTGCCGCGGGATGACATCTTTAAATGCCCAAGTTTCAACAAAAACAACTCGCGAACTACTTCTGTCAAAAGCTCCCGCGCCGGTGGGTGAAAGGTCATTCAGTCTCGAGAAATCTCGCTCTACAAGTCAGCTGATCTTGTATGTAACCCATGTCAAATCTCACGAGAACAGCCGCGACAAGTAAACAACTAAACAACATGGCGCCTCAGTCTGGAAAACGCCAATTCGGATTATTTTTGCACCGTCTGGCGGTGTATCTACTATGATTGGAATATTTTTGGAGCAATTATAACGTATTTGATGATCAGACACATTGTCACGTGGTGTTGCTGGGATGTTTTCACAGAGTCGGTAAGGGGGCGCACGCCGAGAGTAAGAGGGCGCAGCACCCCTGTTCCCCCGTTTAGACGAAAGCCTGCTTCTCCTGTAGGAACACACAACGCCACCAGGTTCTTGGCTAATGAGGTCACTTCCTATAAAACTACCAGAACAGCAAGGAATAGTCGAGATTTTATTATCAAATTAACCTTGTGTCCATTTTTTTCTAAAGTGCTCGAAAGCTCACAGAGCTAGAACAGAGTGATTCAACAGATCTCTCTCTCTCTCACACACACACACAAGCAGGAGCGACTGACATCGTTTTCTTATATTACAGTAGGACTTACAGTTTCGCACAATTTGTAACAACTGGTAGGCCACTTGTAGCCTGATTAGCACGGACCTCACTGAGAAACACTTTAATCTCGTAAGTATTTTCACAGCACTTGACGAAACCTGAACCGCAGCCCTATACGCCGTTATCTTACACCCGTACTGAAGCATGCTGCGGGTCAAACACTCCAATCGCATGCATAACCTTGACAAGAACTGAAGTAACAGTAGAAGCAGGAGGAAATAATCAAAAGTCATGCTGCGAAAAGTAAACAAGAGAGTCAGAGGAGGACACACCACCAGGAATAAAAATCACACAGACGTCTCAGCAAGAGAAATCACAATCACGACTAGGAAACAGAGCTCGTGATTACGTCCCACACAGTGCACAAACCTTTCATCGCATGTGGTTACGTACCGATCGCATGACCAGCACCGTTTTTCCTTTTCTTTTTATCCAGCACCTGCATGGCTGGGATCAGTGAGGGAAAACTCCACAGTGATCATCAGCAATACATACATACACATCAAACAACCTAAAGAGATTCAGCTCTTATCTGCTTTTATCAGTACGGTGTGAAACAAGGGCTTATATAGTGCACTAGAAGGATTTGGTACCAAATAATGGCTTTTATACCCCATATAGTGTGCACTACAAGTCCAGTTCAGCTATCTTTTCCCTATATAACTGATCTATATAGGATATAAAATAATACCTTCTGCACTTTATGCACCATGTCATTCAGTTTTCACTTCCTTTTATAAAATAAAAGCTCCTGTACCTTGTGAAATGCACTATATGGCTAATAAGACGCCGTGCAGGATTGTCTCTCAACTCCCTTATTAAGTGCACTAGACATGAATGACTCCTACACCTTATGTAGTGCCCTAGAACTTACAGAAGATAATTAGAGATTCAGCTCAGCTCCTGGAGTCTCTGTCGTGATCCATCTAATAACATTATAGTATGTTGGAAACCACTTATAAGTTGCCTTCCTATTCTCTATACATTGGGTGTAAAATAGTGTCCTAAACATTAAACCTAACTTATTGATGTACGGTATGAAATAAAAGGCTCCTGCACCCTTTAAAGTGCACCATATGGCCAAGAAGAAGCTATCAGGGAATTTAAACCCTACGTAGTGCGCTAAGATGTCTGTGGTTCAGCTTTTGACTTTGAACGACAGTACGTATAATGGGAACGAATGAACAAACGAACAGTTCCTGCGCCCTATGTAGCGCACGATATGCCTAACACTGCCAGCAGGAAGCCATTCAGGAATCGTCTCCTTCCTTACTCGCTGTTTAAGTGGACAACAAATAGCAGCTCGTACACCCTACGGAGTGCACTATATAGCCAGTCCCTAACCCCTATACAAGTGCACTCAATAAGATGAAACGATCATTCTTAACTGGTGGACTTCTAGGAAAAGATCTGCAAGTCCACTTTTCATGTGAATATGCAACAATGACTCTCATATCCTATGTAGTGTATGATATTTGCTATATGTCCAACTGGAAGCCATCTGGGATTTGTCTCAGTATTATCTATGAAAGTGCACTAGATAGGAGGACTGACACCAAGACCAAGACCTAATTTAGTGCCCTAGGCTTGACAGAAAACAAACACTTTATATGGAATGAAAAGACAGCTCATAGAGCCTAAAGTATGGAGTGCACTATATGGGTAGGAGCAAACTATTTGGGATGTGTTCCAAATCCTTATACAAGTGCACTAGGAAAGAAAGATGATGCACTAGGTGATATGTCCTATTTGAGGTGTGTGCGTGCGTGTGTACACTCCCTGTCCAAGTGCACGAGAAAAGAAAGATATCTGCATGTCCAATTTGAGGTGTGTGTCTCATCTCATCTCATTATCTCTAGCCGCTTTATCCTGTTCTACAGGGTCGCAGGCAAGCTGGAGCCTATCCCAGCTGACTACGGGCGAAAAGCGGGGTACACCCTGGACAAGTCGCCAGGTCATCACAGGGCTGACACATAGACACAGACAACCATTCACACTCACATTCACACCTACGCTCAATTTAGAGTCACCAGTTAACCTAACCTGCATGTCTTTGGACTGTGGGGGAAACCGGAGCACCCGGAGGAAACCCACACGGACACGGGGAGAACATGCAAACTCCACACAGAAAGGCCCTCGCCAGCCACGGGGCTCGAACCCAGGACCTTCTTGCTGTGAGGTGACAGCGCTAACCACTACACCACCGTGCCGCCAGGTGTGTGTGTGTACACACACACACACATATATATATACACACACACACACACACACACACACACACACACACTCCCTGTCCAAGTGCACTAGACAAGAAAGATGATGCATTAGTGGACTAGGTGATATCTGCATGTCCAATTTGAGGTGTGTGTGTGTGTGTGTGTGTGTGTGTATATACACTCCCTGTCCAAGTGCACTAGACAGATCTGACTCCTCTAGTGATGTAGGGCTGTACCCTAGTGAGTGTGGGCTGTATGTACACTCTGTAGGGTGCAGTGATGATCCCTGGACACTGAGATGTGGGACAGTGAGGTTTTTGGGCTCCAGGCGCTGACACTCAGCACATGAGTGAATAAATGAGGCCGGATCGAGGTGCGTCACTTACTCAGCGCTCCTGCGGCCCCGAGCCCCTGCTCTTTGCAGGCGGGCGGTGTGGCGCTCTGCCGCTCGAAATTGCCCGGGTTGGAGAAGTAATCCCGGAGCCTGGGCAGCTCCCTGCCGGCCTCCAGCAGCTCGGTGTGGAGCTCCAGGGCCGTGAGGATGTACTGATCCCGGAGGAGCTGCGCCGCGATCGCGTCCACGGACACCCGCGGCGGCTCCGCGCCACCGCCCGCCCCCGGGGCCACACCAGCCCGGCTACCGGATAACAAAAGCGCGCTGGGATCCGCGTCCGTCGGCGGAGGGGAGAAGGGCCCGCCGGGGCTCCGGCCTTGCGCCTCATCGCTCGGGCTCCGCTGCTCGCTGTCACCGCCGTCGCGTCTCCGCCGCTCCGTTTCCTCCTCCGAGTCGCTCGCGTTAAACGGGTTGACGCTGCCCGCCGCCATTTTCTTTAAGATCCCAGAACTGTACGGACTGGCAGCGAGTTCGGTTCCGATCGGTGACAGCTTCAGAGATGCGCTCGACTCAATAGCATTTCAACACCTAGACCAGCACCGCGATGTCGAAATTTGTGTCCCACCCGTATTCCGACATATCCCGCCTCCTCCTCCTGTAGGATTGGCGGAACCCTTCATGCTTCAAGCTCATTGGGCAGTTAACGTCACCACAGCAACAACATGAGCAAGGATTGGGTCAACGTGTCCGCCATATTGATTGGCAGGCCAGATTCGATTCAGCCGAGTAAAATCATAAAGCTGTGACCTAACAAACTTTTTGACAGCGTTTATGTTATTAGTCGTTTTACTCTGCCACAAAATATATGTTTAGACAAACACAGGAAGACAGTTACCTTTATAAACACTAATATTAATATAATACAAATATAAATTAAATATAATATAAAACTAATATAAATATAATATAAATGGTTCAGGTACAGTACATATTGGTACGTGTTCGTTATATTTCAGTTGTTTTCCTTTATTATCTCACGGTCCAATCAGTGGACGAATAGTCCGTATGACTTAGTGACCAATCCTAAAACAGGAGGCGGGATTAACCTGAATACAGTTAGGGAAAAAATTAAAGGGCAACACCTACCTCGGTTGTAAGAACTGGACTTCCGTTCTGTACCGGAAGTGACCTTTACTTACTCAGCGTTTGCCACTGGATCAGATTGTAACTGTCACTACTGCAAATATAGTACGCACATTTCTTTCTTTATTATTTAGTAACCGTTTTATTGTATGTAGATAACTGAGCGTTTTTATATTACACACTATTTTTTTTAAAAAAGTAATTTAATCCATTATTGAACAGTAGCGTTAACAATTTTGCCGTTTAGCTCCATTCTTTTTTATTCACTAAGGATTCTCAGTGCTCCCTCTAGCGGCACTGTAGTAATATATTTAGCGGAAGTGGACAGGCTCTTTTCAAACTAAAAGTTCTTACATTACAAATTGACATCTGATTAAACGATGGCTATTTAGGACTTTATTTAATCGTATTACAAATTATAGCCAACTTGGCTTCTCAGTAGCATATTGAACTGACAATAAAGGTGCACTAAACAAAGCATGTGATTGTTTTCTTGAATAGTGAATTACTTAGGAAAAAAACTTACTCAATATGGCAGGTGTTGAACTTGTGAATCTGACTGATCAGAAGGTGTTTTCCATGTTACGTTTGTCTAACAGCAGCTCTGACAGTAGTGCCAACTGTTAGATAAAATCATGGGCTTATTGGTGTTCTTGCTCGAATCTTCTTTTGGCTGCTCCCGATTAGGGGTCGCCACAGCGGATCTTTCGTCTCCATTGCTCCCTGTCTTCCTCATCCTTCTCTACCACACCTGCCACTTTCATGTCCTCTCTCATCACATCCATGTATCTCCTCTTTGGCCTTCCTCGTTTTCGTTTGCCTGGCAGCTCCATCCTCAACATTCTCCTTCCCACATGCTCTGCATCTCTTCTCAGGATGTGCCCGTACCATCTCAGTCTCATCTCTCTTAGCTTCATTCCCAAGCTCTCCACATGTGCTGTCCCTCTGATGTGCTCGTTCCTTATCCTGTCCAACCTCCCATCGCAAACCTTAACACCCTCAACTTTGCCTCCTGTCTCTTCGTTAAGGGTACGGTCTCCAATCCATACATCACAGCTGGTCTCACTACTGTCTTATACAGCTTACCTTTCACTTTTGCTGGGACTTTCCTATCACAAATGACTCCCGAAATCCTTCTCCAACTGCTCCACCCTGCCTGCACTCTCTTTCTCACCTCACTATCGCAGCCCCCATTTTCCTGCACAGTTGACCCCAGGTACTTGAATTCACCAACTTTCTTTACGTCTACTCATTGCATCTTCACTACACTCTCATCCCCATTCTCACTGATGCACATGTATTCTGTTTTGCTCCTGCTCACCTTCATTCCTCTTCGCTCCAATGCATACCTCCATCTCTCCAAGCCCAACTCAACCTCCTTTCTATTTTCACCACATATCACAATATCATCTGCAAACATCATGTTCCATGGCGACTCTTGCCTCACTTCGTCCATCAAGCTATCCATCACTATGGCAAACAAGAAAGGACTCAAAGCAGATCCTTGATGGACTCCCACCTGCAGTGTTCTTGCTTGAATACATATCAAAATTATTCTATCACTCTGAGTTGTAACAGCAACTTCATTATTTTCCTATATTTAAAATGTTTTATTCCTTCCTTTATTCCCCTCTCACCCCCTACATGAGGCTGTGGGGGCTTTAAGCAGCTCTTTTAGTAGTAGACTGCTACACCTACGGTGTAAGAAGGAGAGGTACCGCAGGTCATTCATACCTACTGCTGTCAGACTGTATAACACCCACAACTTGTAACATAGCACCAATAACCTGTTTGTCATTTAATTTGCACTACTTCACCACTACTACCTCTGCCATCTCTCATCGATGCAATTATTATGTGCAATAATATAGGCCCTAAACTATTTTTATGCATACTTATATCTATAATTTAAGTATATATGTGTGTATATATACAGAGTCTACCTGTAATGTGCAATTTTTCCGAGCCTCTCAATAAAGCCTAGGTCACAACTGGACGTACGATTTTTTGGCCGTGCGATTTTTGGCGTGGGGCAGCACGGTGGTTTAGTGGTTAGCGCTGTTGCCTCACAGCAAGAAGGTCCTGGGTTCGAGCCCCGTGGCCGGCGAGGGCCTTTCTGTGTGGAGTTTGCATGTTCTCCCCGTGTCCGCGTGGGTTTCCTCCGGGTGCTCCGGTTTCCCCCACAGTCCAAAGACATGCAGGATAGGTTAACTGGTGACTCTAAATTGAGCGTAGGTGTGAATGTGAGTGTGAATGGTTGTCTGTGTCTATGTGTCAGCCCTGTGATGACCTGGCGACTTGTCCAGGGTGTACCCCGCCTTTCGCCCGTAGTCAGCTGGGATAGGCTCCAGCTTGCCTGCGAACCTGTAGAAGGATAAAGCGGCTAGAGATAATGAGATGAGATTTTTGGCGTTTCCCAAATCGCTGTGTTTTTTTTGTTCGTGGAGAAAGACGTATGTTGGCCGTAAGTTTGTCTTGCAACCTGAAAAAAACGTAAATGCCCGTAGAGTTTGTTTGACATGACAAAGAACCTCTGCGGCTCGAAAATCAGCACGTCACACGCGCGCCCTCCGTGCGTTTTTTGCATGTAGACCGGCCGTAGGAGCACGTACGGCCGGTTGTGACCGAGGCATAAGGCAATTTTTCTATACTTTTTCACAGAAGATAATGCAAATAGCCCTCTGTATTTAATCCTTCGTTTGTCTAATTTTTCATTCATTCATTATCTCTAGCCGCTTTATCCTTCTACAGGGTTGCAGGCAAGCTGGAGCCTATCCCAGCTGACTACGGGCGAAAGGCGGGGTACACCCTGGACAAGTCGCCAGGTCATCACAGGGCTGACACATAGACACAGACAACCATTCACACTCACATTCACACCTACGGTCAATTTAGAGTCACCAGTTAACCTAACCTGCATGTCTTTGGACTGTGGGGGAAACCGGAGCACCCGGAGGAAACCCACGCGGACACGGGGAGAACATGCAAACTCCGCACAGAAAGGCCCTCGCCGGCCCCGGGGCTTGAACCCAGGACCTTCTTGCTGTGAGGTGACAGCGCTAACCACTACACCACCGTGCTGCCTGTCTAATTTTTATTTCAGTTTTATTTGTTATCTGTTTGACATTTTCTTGCTACTGTAACACGTGAATTTCCCCGATGTGGGATGAATAAAGTGAATCTAATCTAATCTTACACAAATTGTTTAACCAGGATATTGCTTTACAAAAATGTTTATATATTTTAGGGGTTCTTTGATTCCTGGCACCAACTGAAGCTGGCCTAGTAATGGCTTACATTTCTTATGAACACAAGACTTTAAAAAAAAAACTTTTATTTTGACATGCCGATAAGCCTCATTAGCACATCGCGGCTTTTTACGGGAACCAGCTGTGGGAACGAAGATACAACACTACAATACTTCATTTAGACGGAGTCACAGGAAGTAGAGCCAACAAAGATGGACTAGAGTAATATTTTATTGTTTAAAGACGCATTCGTGGGCAACTCTGATGTTGAAATGGTTAGAAGCGGAAGCTAAGCAGTCGCTATCGAGTCCTTTACTGAGTGTTTGAAGTAAGATAGCGAGGAGGGCTGCGCGCGCTCGGTTGCTATTCTGCGGTTGCTAGGATACCGTCGTGATGCTTGTCGAATTAGAAATCTGATTGGCCGGGAGGCTGGTGAGTAACCTCACGAGACCGCTTTCTGTTCTCGAGCCTGACGAAGGAAAGTCGCTGAGTGTGGTTGCTAAGCTGCTGCAGAGCCTGCGCTCCTCAAACAAGCGTTCTGACCAAAATATTCTCTTTCCGCCTTCTGAACAGGTTAAACACTGAAAAATAAACAAACCAAACAAGACGGTACAGGTGTAAAAATCGGCAGGAATGACAACTTTGTGGAAGAAAAATGAAAACTCGAAGACGGTGACAGAAGCCGGATACATGCCTTATATGGAAATGAAGGTGACGTAGCTTGATTTAATGGCTGGGGGTCAGCGTATGTGTTTATTAAAGATGCAGTTTGTCAATGCTTTTTATTTGTCAATACGAATAATGTGAAATTATGCACAAATGATTTAAAAAAAAAAAGTTTAAGCTGTTGTCTCAGAAGTCGTCTATCCTTAACTTGCAAGTGACGTCAAAGCAAAATAGAAACCCGGAAGGTCGGCCATGTTGGCGGAAATACAAATGCGGGGCCACGCGACGTTCCATACAAAACATAGTCACGTGCGCAAGTCTTTTTGTTTTTCCATTGACCTGAGTGTTCTTTAGCTCTGCCACAGCGCTGTGCTCTATAGAGTTGTAGTCATAACAATACTCGTGACTGGAGCATGTTCCGATTTTTTTTTTTTTTTAGAATTCTGTCCGTGATTCGGAAAGAGGGCGAGGAGACGAGGGGATCAGGACACTTCGTTCCGTGCCATTTCTTCCAAAGCCTTTTCTATATGTCTCATCTCATCTCATTATCTGTAGCCGCTTTATCCTGTTCTACAGGGTCGCAGGCAAGCTGGAGCCTATCCCAGCTGACTACGGGCGAAAGGCGGGGTACACCCTGGACAAGTCGCCAGGTCATCACAGGGCTGACACATAGACACAGACAACCATTCACACTCACATTCACACCTACGGTCAATTTAGAGTCACCAGTTAACCTAACCTGCATGTCTTTGGACTGTGGGGGAAACCGGAGCACCCGGAGGAAACCCACGCGGACACGGGGAGAACATGCAAACTCCACACAGAAGGGCCCTCGCCGGCCCCGGGGCTCGAACCCAGGACCTTCTTGCTGTGAGGCGACAGCGCTAACCACTACACCACCGTGCCGCCTATGTACTATCAGTTATTTCATATTTCAGGTATTCTGGTGTTTACGAATAAAGCCCCTGCAGGAGTGCTGCTCTGCACCTGAGGGTTTAATATGATCCAGTTGGAAACATAAACATGCAAGCAGCAGTCCCGTCGCGAGATCTCAGTCTTAAAGTGCTGATGACACGTTTTTGACATCTTTGGCGATGTTTTATAACATAAAAAGTAATTCCCGATGATCCATATATTAATTCACAAAGGCGCCTATTTTACAAGTTATGATAAAAAACGCGGCTATCTGGGCAAATTTGACAGGGCTGCAGCACCCAGGAGACGAAAGAGGAGGAGGAGCTATATAACGTCAGCGAAAGAACCTTCCTCCTAACTTACCAGTTTGTTGTTGATGCGGCAGGTGTTCAGTTTATCATTATTAGTATTTTTATTAGACATTATTATTATTATATAGTTATTATGCCTTCACGTTGTGTTGCCGGCTTTTGCTCCAAAACCCACAAGGATGGGGTAAGTTTATTCAAGTTTCCCAGAGATCCCGAGCTGCATGCGAAGTGGGTGAAGCAAGTCAGGCGCACTCGTGACAAGTGGGAGCCCTCACCAACATCCGTCCTGTGCTCTGAACACTTTGATTTGGATTGTTTTGACACCCTTCCCAGCTTAAAAGAATCTCTTGGGTGTTCACAAACGTGTGTTACTACCATCAGCAGTGCCTGCACAGTGTTGCCAGATTGGGAGGTTTCCCGCCCAGTTGGGCGGTTTCAAGTGCATTTTGGTGGGTTTTGAACATATTTTGGGCTGGAAAACGTCAGCAGTATCTGTTGCCAGATACTGCTGAAGTTTTCCAGCCCAAAATATGTTCAAAATGCACTTGAAACCGCCGAACTGGGTGGGAAACCTCCCAATCTGGCAACACTGCCAGTATTCCGGAGGGGGTCTACTAGTAGCTATGCCGGATCCAAAGACAGTCCTCCTGTCAGAACGTGTTGTGAAACGACATAAGATAAAGGTACATAGAGCTATAGATTCTACATGATAATCATAAATGTAATCATAAAGTCGGCGTGATATCAGTCATGTATTTGCTTGTGAAAGCTTGCGGCTTTGATGTAACTGCCGCCTAGCAACGAGAGGCAAAGGGTAAAGAGGGTAGGCTATCATAGATTCTATTCGGAAGAGATCAACACAATTCTAGACTCCCAGAAGAGGAAGAGCTAGCACTAGAGAGTTCACCGGCGTTTTCATGCGCCATTTCCATTGAGTAGAACCAGAGTAGAACAGCCAGTGAACCGCAGCGTGTTCTCCTGCTGACGTCACAACATGGCCGCGAGCCACGGACCCAGTTTTCTTGCGCTGTGCAATTAAAAGTTGGATATTCGCGTAACAACAGCTTCTTTTCACGTAATTATAACAGAAATCTAACATGTTTGCCATGTTGTATAGTTTAAGAAATTGCATAGAGTCATGTTCGTGTCATCAGCCCTTTAAGGGGGGCTTGTGAAATCCACCAGGGGGGCACCACTATTATTAGCTTATTTTTGCACACTATTCGGGCAGCCCTAATCCCGCACAGTAATCATCACATTAAACATAACCAACAGCAAACATGACCGGCCCAGCAACAGTTTGCAACATCAGTCCCCTCTCTCCCTCTCTCTCACATGCACGTGCACGCACACAAGTACACATAACGTATTAGATCACAAGCAGCATCTCAAACTAAACAAAAAAAAAAAAACGCCACAGCGGGTGCATTTCAAAGCAACCCAGAGGGGTAGCTACCAATTGCCATTGCGCGCACACCAACAACAACAACTGAGTGTGCACATGACATATTAGATAACAAGCAGCATCTCAAACTAAACAAAAAAAAACACCACGGCGGGTGCATTTCAAAGCAACCAACAGAGGGGTAGCTACCAATTGCCATTACACACACACACTTTGGACCTACTTTTGAGTAGAGTGCCAGCACTGTCCTCTCTTTCATCCACCCTGTGTCAGTACAGTTGCAGGCGGCGTTTCTCCGAGCTGAACCTCCTCATCAATGCATCCTTCCACTCGGACTTGAACTTGTGAGTAAGGTCCTTTTCAAAAGCAAGCTGAATCAGCTGGGCCTTGCGTCTGTGCAGCATACTGCGCCGATGCTCTGAGAACACGTTTTTGAGTGTGGAAAACGAGTTTTCACACATTGCCGTGGAAGCTCCTAAAGTTAGGGCAAGGGTGTAGGCTGTGACAACAGTCGGCATAGCCTGGAGTGCACCGTTGAATGTGCTAAGGATGTTTGCTATTGTCCATTTTCCATCTTCAGGGGGAACTGGAGTATCCGTCATTTTCTTCACCAGGAACTCACGAGCTACAGTATATTCAGATTCGACCACATCCGTTCCAGCTAATGCCAGTAGAGGGGTTACCTTTGATGGGTCCAAGAAAGTATCGGAAACTAGCTGCTGTCTGCTGGCATAAACTCGCGCTTCATTTTCCACCCAAAAAATGCGGGTAACTGATTGTTGCTTGGCAACACTGACTGACGTAATTACGTAGCCAAACTTTCCAACAAACTCACATGGTTTTAATGTTTAATGTCTTAGTGATTATGCAACACTGGAAGTTTTAACCCAAAGCGAGTACAATAAAATGAAATTAGGATTTTATTTATCTATTTGAGAGCTGTGATTGTGATCTGGCTTGGGTGGGCGGGCCCACGCATATTGGTGGGCGGGCACTGCCCCCAATGGCCCGCCCACAGCGACGGGTATGGCAAGCAGTCTGCAATGACAAGGGAGTTAAAGGGGAACTCATCTCATCATCTCTAGCCGCTTTATCCTGTTCTACAGGGTCGCAGGCAAGCTGGAGCCTATCCCAGCTGACTACGGGCGAAAGGCGGGGTACACCCTGGACAAGTCGCCAGGTCATCACAGGGCTGATACATACAGTATGTTTACATGCACATCCAAATCGAGCTGCTGTCGGTAATTGAGCTAAGGGTCCCAGCAGGGGTGCCAGAGAAATCCAATCCTACATGCACACAAGGAAATCAAGCTATTGTGTGAGGTACATTGTGCACCTGAGCCACAGGTGGCGCTACACGCCCCATCGTGTTGGTACACTTCCGGTTGTCGTCATGAAGAAGAGCTATTCAAGAGTGTAAACAAAGTTATCAGTTCCGTGTTCTCCATTGCGCGTTTTTCTCCCGTCCATGAATTTTAATATATTCAACTCCTTAAGCTGAATGAGCATGAACTCTGTCTCCTCATTGCTCCAGAAGTGCACGTTTCTGCTCGCCATTTTCTCTTCTTCGTTTGTTCCTCCTGACCTCTTCTGCTGCTCGCTACTACTGTTGTCATGCCGACCGAGGCTGTCGTGTTTCCCGCTTGTGGTCTCGTCACTTCCGGAAGGGGCAGTGCTGAAGTAAGTAGCTCGACTACGTAGCTCAATAGGGTATACATGCACTAAGTAGCTCGGCTACAATCGCATAATCTAGGTCGTGTAGCTCGATTACGAGAAATCAAGTTCGGTTCAATTTCAGCCGAGCTAAGGTGTTTCCATGGCATTTAGAACTTCGATTTCAGTCGAGCAACGGCAGAAATTCGATTTTCTCTGTGTGCATGTAAACGCACTCATAGACGCAGACAACCATTCACACTCACATTCACACCTACGGTCAATTTAGAGTCACCAGTTAACCTAACCTGCATGTCTTTGGACTGTGGGGGAAACCGGAGCACCCGGAGGAAACCCACGCAGACACGGGGAGAACATGCAAACTCCGCACAGAAAGGCCCTCGCCGGCCACGGGGCTCGAACCCAGAACCTTCTTCCTGTGAGGCGACAGCGCTAACCACTACACCACCGTGCCGCCCAGTGTTTAAAATGTACTCTGTAATATATCAGTCCATATGTCAAATGTAATATTGTAAACAAGATTTGTTGAGACCTGTGCGAGACATCATAGGACAGAAGTAAAACGTACAGCGGAAATCAAATTGACCAACCCTGTGTCCAAAATCGCTCACTCGTTCACTGCTCCCTGTATAGGGAATTACTATATAGATGACTGTATAGTGAGCTCATTGGTAAAATGGGAAAAAAAAAAACACTTTCGTCCATCCTGGTGCCCTGTGTCTGGTTGGAGTCTCATTGCATCACTCCTGTAGAGGACGGCCCCATGAGGACAGTTGAAAGTCGCACCTGGAGGACGCTCTGGACTCTTACAGTAATGCTTTTATGGCTGAGGACTACAGTTGACTTGCTAACTTTAGGACTGCGGTTATCATGAACAGTTTTGCACTCAAGTTTCCATCAATGAAGAGTTTATAACATCAACAAAACTGACTTCATGTTAAAACTGTTATAGTCATGTTGTCTGTTGTTGCCCAAATGAGGATGGGTTCCCTTTTGAGTCTGGTTCCTCTCGAGGTTTCTTCATGTCGTCTGAGGGAGGTTTTCCTTGCCACCGTCGCCACAGGCTTGCTCATTGGGGATAGGTCAGGGGTAAAATTAGCTCATGTTTTAAGTCGTTCAAATTCTGTAAAGCTGCTTTGCGACAATGTTTATTGTTAAAAGCGATATACAAATTGACTTGACTTTCAGACGCTAGTCTGTTGCGCTGGTGTTTTATGTCATTACTGTCGCGCAATTAAAACGTGCCAGATCAGTCGGCTGGTGGGTTTTCAAAATAACAACAAATGCATATTATACTGGGCGTATTTCCCACATTAATCAATACAAAGAACCTTCATCTTTCAGTTTTTTTTGTTTTTTAAATCAAGGTTGAATACTTTCCTCTTTGCCGCTGCCTTTTGTTAAATCAGATTTGAGACTTTTTTTGATTTCTTTCAGCGTGACCGCAATGCATGATGGGATATATTGCTTTGGTTAATGACCATCGGTTGTACGCTACTTTTCGTGAAGCATTGTGGGATACTTTGAGTGCACTATATACTGTAGGGTGTAAATAATCCTTACTAAGGTTTGGGACAGCACTGCAAAATGGCGTCCTCCCTATATAGTGTCCGATATAGTGAGTAGAGAGCGATTTCGGACACGGGTTGTCAAAAGACGTGCGTGCCCTCTTTTGAATGCTGACGTAATCAAGCCGGAAGTTTTGTTTTGATAGTAATCAGGAACGTTTGAAAAAAGTAGGCAGTAATCAAAAAAAGAAAGCACAACTTTATTCATCACACACTTCTGAAATTTCCTCTCTGCATTTAACCCATCTGAAGCAGTGAACACACACACACGTGAGCAATGAGCACACATACCCAGAGCAGTGGGCAGCCATGCTAACAGCGCCCGGGGAGCAGTTGGGAGTTGGGCGCCTCGCTCAAGGGCACCTCAGCCCAAGGCCGTCCCATATTAACCTAACCGCGTGTCTTTGGACTGTGGGGGGAAACCCACGCAGACACGGGGAGAACATGCAAACTCCACACAGAAAGGCCCTCGCCGGCCACGGGGCTCGAACCCAGGACCTTCTTGCTGTGAGGCGACCGTGCTAACCACGACACCACTGTGTCGCCCACGGTCATCATTTTAATTGTCATTTAAACTCCTTTTTGTGCAGTGTTTCATTTGGGAAACAGTTTTCAAAATGGTGGCACTGACACCTGGCTAATGCTTCACATTTCGAAGTCTTGCACAAGTCTCGTGAAGATCGCGCGGATAAGCGACGCCTGCCGTGGACCAAACGAACTAAATTCAACATGGCTAAAAACCGAATAGGCCGATAAGTATAATATTTAATTGCAATTAGTTGCCAATACGAGTCACAATATAAGGTTATTAAAACCAAAAATGTAACTGAATAAAATGTTAATTAAGAAATAAAACAAGTTTAAAAATGGCTTCACTTCCCCTTTAACTCATCCCAAGGTCAGCAAGTGGCACAGGCCAGCGTGGTCACCCCCCCCCCCCCCCCCCCCCCCCGTGCGCTCTTTACTGTCGAAGCGCATGTACTATGACACTCATTTGCTTTGCAAAAATGTTTTGCTTCAGTCAAATTCTATTGAGAATTCTTCCTTTTTTTCGAACAAACGAATACCTGAAATAATAAAATAATTGATGGTGCGTATGAAAAAGCAGGGCTTGAAATTCGCGGTGGTCCAGTCGCCCAAGGCGACTTAATTTGTCATTTGGCGAGTAATTCCTGTCACTAGCCAGCCTGGCTGGCTAGTTGAAAATAAGATATATGAAGTGAAGATTCAGACACACCGTCAACTAAAGCTGCCAGATATTAAGTGCGTGCCGTGTCTGTGTTAATCGATGTGTTTATCGGCAGGACGGTCAGGCTGTCAGTTTTTTCACTACTACGCATGCATATAACAGACATCCCAAGTCTCCTGGGAGTCTCCCGCATATTGATAGTGGCTCCCTGATGCCCGCAAATTGGAGAATATCTCCCGGAATCTAGAGCAAGCGAGCAAAAGCGTGCACGCACAACATTAATGTCTTGCATCGCGCATATGACGGAGTGCGAGAGAGACTGCGTGTGTGCCTGTTCATGTAGCGCATGCTAGATAAAGAGCATCCTGATTGGTTTACAGACATCCCAACCTGCAGACACCCCCCCCCGCTGATGGGGGGGGAAACGTCCAATATATTATTATTTGTTGATATATTATGGTGCTCTGTGTTGTTCTCATTTTATGTACCGTATTTTCCGGACTATACGTCGCTCCGGAGTTTAAGTCGCATCAGCCAAAAAATGCATTATGAAGACGAAAAAAACATATATACGTCGCACCGGACTATAAGTCGCACTTTTTTGAAGGGTTATTCTATCCATAGAATCTGTGATTGTATCTGATAAGCGGCGCGTGGTTACTGCGCGACTGCATTGTTTATTTAATAAACGAACAGCTGAGCAGTGATAACGCGCCCTTTGCCCTGTAAGTAGCCTAGTCTGATTATTTTAAATATCTACTACTATCTTTAATACTATCACTATCGTTATTACTAATAGCCTATATTATTATTATAACTAATATTAGTAGCCTATTACTGATGCATTAATCAGTTTGCTTTTAGAATATTTTTACCGGTAGGGCTTATTATCGCCCCATGGCTCTTTCATCTGTGTTATTAAAGCTGTAGTCATCATCGAGGAGTGTCATTCTTCATTTTTGTCGAATTTTATTTAATTAAATCAGAGGTCAAGTAGGCTATAGGTATATCATCTCCAAAGACAGGTACGGTAGTAAAAACAACCGTCTAGTGAAAAAAAACAAACAAACAAAAAACCGCTTTTAAATCCCCTACTTAAATCCTTAAAATGAGTCATTTAACTCATGTCTTGTGTGATCTGATCTCCAATGGTGAAATAAACCGGTTGTGATGAGTAGATACAGTCTGTTATTTTAGAAGATAAATGTAATATATAATTTAATATATAGACTAATAAAAATTAATATTTTATAATAGAATATCACGACATATTACTGTCTGTAACTGTTTGTCACGAAAGCGTTTTCTAAGATCATAATGTCTATTATTATTATTATTATTATTATTATTATTTTACACACACAATAAGCGCATGTGCGTAAAGTTATAGTAAACCATCCCCCGCCTTTTTTTTTTTTTTTTTGAGTCGCCGGACCCACCCACCTCCTGCGTTCCGGGACCTCCCACTTCACAAATTAAGCACTGCCTAAAATCACTACATAACTTATTTAAATAACTATAGCCCTATCATTAATAATAAAACACAGGTCAATCAAGTTTATCAAGCTGATGATTTCACTCCAAATCAGCAAATCCATTGAATTCCTCATCCTCGGTGTCGCTTCTGAACAACTCTGCCAACTCCAGCGGCAGACGAAGCGCCGTTTCCTCTTCTTCTGCGTGGCTGTCGTCAGACTCAGCATCAGCTCCAGTTATTCCGTGGTGAAAAAAAAAAAAAAAAACATATATACGTCGCACCGGAGTATAAGTCGCATTGCCAGCCGAACCATGAAAAAAAGTGCGACTTATAGTCCGAAAAATACGGTATTTAACAACAGTATCAGAATACTCCGGTTCTTGAAATAAATGCACATTAGTCATGAACAATGGTAACTACTCTCTTTTGTGTTATTTTTGACAGAAGTAAAATTCATACATGAACAAATTTTGGCTAGTGGATTTTCTGTTTGGCGAGTTACTTTGGAAGGTAACTAGTCTGGCTGCCTAGTGAAAAAACATACGAATTTCGAGCCCTGAAAAGGCTTTGGAGGAAGTGTCTTAACTATTGGACGAAATGGCCTGTATTTGTACTCGATGGTCGGTAGAAGCATCTTATCTTCAGAAAAGTCTGACGTTTTTTAAATAATATGGGCCAAAACCACACACATCTATCTTCTCTTTGTATCAAATCTTTGCTTGATCGTTCAAATCCTAGTAATACTGAGAATTCAGCATTGTTTAGACATGCTTTCAGCAGCTGCCATCCTAGTTGCTTTGTATATCCACCATCATGGCAGACGCTCATGACGTAGCACATTTCCCCTAATGCCTTACCGAAGACGTTCTGGAGTGTGAGGTTAAGCTTTATTTCTTGAGCTGCTTCACTTACACTACGTTCACACTGCAGGCTGAAGTGACTCAAATCCGATTTTTTCGCCCATATGTGACCTGTATCCGATCTTTTATTGACAATACGAACGACACAGATCCGATTTTTTCAAATCCGACCCAGGCCGTTTGGATATGTGGTCCTAATTCCGATTCCTATCCGATCTTTTCATATGCGACTTCAGTCTGAACCGCCAGGTCGCATTCATCCGACTCGCACGTCATCAACAAGCCACAAACGTCACTATTCTGCGCTGAAGTAGGCGGCGGGTCTCTCAAAGTTACAACAACATGGCTTTGATGTTCCTTTGAACGGAGGTTGCAGTCACTACCCCGCAGAACGCCTGAGCCAAAACCCTTGCCCTCTTCCTTCTCAACCTCCTCCTTAACATCAGGCTATTGTGCATGTTCTGGCTCCGTCGCAACAACAACTGCATCATCGCCAGGTACTCCATGCTGGCTACTGTCACACACAGGAAACTTTAGGTTACTTCCGTAAACACTGGCCATGCTCACTGCGTGTGACGTCGTCGTATCCTGCAATGCGCATGCGGAACACTTTTAGGTCGCTTTTCGTTCATACTGAGGATCACATACAAGTCGCATATATTTGTTAATGTGAACGACCTCACAAAAAAATCGGAATTGAGCATTAAGCCTTGCAGTGTGAACGTAGTGTTAGTTCCTTTCTCTCCTCCTTATAGAAGTCACATTCCGCTATTACATGCTGCACTGATTCTGGCTGATTGCAATGTCTGCATAACCCAGCTGGAGGTTTTCCTATTATATGAAGTGTCTTGAGTGCTGTGTGGCCTATTCTTAGACGGGTGATGACGGTTTCCTCTCTTCTGTTTCTCCTCACCTTTCTCCCAACACCCACATGCTTTTGTATTTGGTAGAGATGTCTTCCTGTATCACTTGTGTCCCAGTTCTCCTGCCATATTTTTTGTTTGCCTCTTAATGACGGTTTTAGCCTCAGCTTTACATAATGGAATTTGCAGGTGAATTGTTTGATTTCACTGATTGTTTTGCCAATATGTCTACGCCCTCGTTTCCTTCTACCCCTACATGAGCAGGAACCTAAATGAAACTTGCACTTAAACCCATTCTGTATATGATATATAAATCATTTATGATATCTTGCCTGCATGGTGTCCTTGACCTGATGCTCATGAGTGCTAGTAATCCTAGCATTATGGCCACAAGCTCTTCTGTATGTACTGAAAGATGGTCTGTTCTCCTTTTTATAGCTGTGCCATATTGTGGGATATACACTGCAGCACCAGTGCGTCCAGGTTCAGGGTTCTTTGAACCATCTGTAAATACCAGTCAGTGCGTTTACATGCACATCCAAATCGAGCTACTGTCGGTAATCGAGCTAAGGGTCCCAGCAGGGGTGCCAGAGAAATCCAATCCTACATGCACACAAGGAAATCGAGCTATTGTGTGAGGTACATTGTGCACCCGAGCCACAGGTGGCGCTACATGCCCCATCGTGTTGGTACACTTCCGGTTGTCGTCATGAAGAAGAGCTATTCAAGAGTATAAACAAAGTTATCATCAGTGTTGCCAGATACTGCTGACGTTTTCCAGTCCAAAACATGTTCAAATCTGCCAAAATGCACTTAAAACCGCCCAATCTGGCAACACTGGCAGTTCCGTGTTCACAAGTTCCGTGCTCAAGCTGTTAGGCTTGCTCTAACAGACTGTATGGCTACAAACTGTCCTGCACAGACCACTGTTTTGTAAGACAACTTATTTTGCACAATTGTATATTTTTCTAAAGTCCATTTTTTGCTTACAAAAAAAAAAAAATATATATATATATATATATATATATATATATATATATATATATATATATATATATATAGGGGCGGCACGGTGGTGTAGTGGTTAGCGCTGTCGCCTCACAGCAAGAAGGTCCTGGGTTCGAGCCCCGTGGCCGGCGAGGGCCTTTCTGTGCGGAGTTTGCATGTTCTCCCCGTGTCCGCGTGGGTTTCCTCCGGGTGCTCCGGTTTCCCCCACAGTCCAAAGACATGCAGGTTAGGTTAACTGGTGACTCTAAATTGAGCGTAGGTGTGAATGTGAGTGTGAATGGTTGTCTGTGTCTATGTGTCAGCCCTGTGATGACCTGGCGACTTGTCCAGGGTGTACCCCGCCTTTCGCCCGTAGTCAGCTGGGATAGGCTCCAGCTTGCCTGCGACCCTGTAGAAGGATAAAGCGGCTAGAGATAATGAGATGAGATGAGATATATGTATATATATAAATATATAATTTTTTTTTTTTTTTTTGCTTACAATTTAACTTGTCTTAATAAGCACACAAAAAGTTCAATTGTTTTTTATTGACATTCTTCAGATGTTGGACATATATACACACAATGACTTGTTTATGTACACAATTCACAGCTATGCAACAGCTGTACAGATGTATTTGGTGATACAGTAAGTGAGCTAAATTTTAACAGTGCAAACAATGCCACAAAAAGAAAAGATTCATGCCGTTGTCATGATTCGTTGTCATGCCGACCGAGGCTGTTGTGTTTCCCGCTTGTGGTCTCGTCACTCGTCACTTCCGGAAGGGGCAGTGCTGAAGTAAGTAGCTCGACTACGTAGCTCGATAGGGTTTACATGCACTAAGTAGCTCGGCAGAAATCGCATAATCTAGGTCGTGTAGCTCGATTACGAGAAATCAAGTTCGGTTCGATTTCAGCCGAGCTAAGGTGTTTCCATGGCATTTAGAACTTCGATTTCAGTCGAGCAACGGCAGAAATTCGATTTTCTCTATGTGCATGTAAACGCACTGACTGTCTTATCTGCAAAGTGTTGTTGTATGTAGCTTTGGACAGTGTAACAAGCAGGCACTAGCTTGGACTTTTTCTTTCATTTCTTTTTGTAAATTCAGATCAATAGATGGCATCACAAACAGCCAGGACATAGTGCATTTTGATTATGTGGTTGCAAGTCATCTATTACCAAATTGGGGGGAAAAACAAGCTTGGAAACCTTTTCTCTTCCGGTCTGGAATGTTTGTATGTATGGTTTGTTTTTTTTTTTGTATTTTGATTGGCTTCCTGTTTAGTCATATTATAGACACGCCCCTTCACATGTTTATAGAGTGGTAACTTGGCTTTCCATGTCTGTAGATGGGTTTCCATTGCAGTTTTGTGCAAAATAAGTGATTTTATATTAAAAAAAAAAGTTTACAAAAAGCAACTTGGATTGGTCTGTTTCTATTGAGAGGTTATGCGATTAAAGCTAGGTTTTCTTCTCTTGTGATAGTCATTCCAATTGAACATGATCTAAGATTTGATAAGTATTGGCGTGGTAATTTATGTGGGTTTTGTTCCTCTTCGTAACTTGTCATGTGACTTAAATGTGAAATGTTTTCCCTTTCATTTTTGCGAAATATTGGTTGAATCATCTGAAAATCACCGCGTATTATAATAGATTGCAATATGAGGTTTTTTTTTTTTTTGTGTATGCACAGTTTCAAACTGCGCATTAAACAGGTTAATGGAAAACCCACCTTTTGACTAAATATGACGATTCTTGCTAATACTAACTCGAGTTAAACCACCGTAAGGTTTGGGGGTGGAGCTTTTGTGTACTTGGGTGGAAATGGGAGCAGGTTGTGTGTGTGTGTGGGGTGGGGGGGTTTAAATAAATTCAAATTTTATTCAACTTCACCCATGTAGCCACTAGTGCCCCCCACACCTTTAAACAATAAAGCACTGTATTTATGGAAGTCTTTTTTTTTTTTTTTTTCTTTTCATTTTGCTGATCTGTAGTCAAGTTTTGGTCAGAATGCAGAGGAAACTGAACCTTCTGGCAAAACCACATCACAACACCTGAACACAACCACCAAACAGAATAAAGGTGGGTTCATAATCCTGCTGTATGGTAATATAGATATTCAGTGTTTTTAAATAAATATACTTCTTAATGAAAGAATGAATGATAAAGGTGTTTTTTGTCATCTTTCTTGGTTTCAGATGAAGGATATGGTTTAAGTTTGCAGCTGGGAGAGGAGTATGAGAAGAAGAAGCAAAAGCTGAAGGAAGAGCTTCGTTTGGATTACAGGCGTTATGTGTTGGAGGTGATCACTCCTTCTGCTAATCATATGTTCATTTATACGTTCATCACAAGTACTTGCTTTGTCCTGTTCTGGATCCCGAGCCCACCACGGTAACACTTGGCATAAAGGAGGGTGTACACCCTGAATGGGACGCCAGTCCATCACAGGCCACTCTTTCACACCTAAGGGCAATTTAGTGTAGTGTAACCCATGCACCTACTGACCTCCGCTACAATTTTACGGGTTTGGAGAGAACTTGCAGAGACAGTAACCGAAGCTCAGGATCAAACCTGGACCCTTGATGCTATTGACCGCTTTTGACACACCAGACGAGCCCAGCTGTATGGCTGAAGTTCAGCACAGTTGCATTTGTTGCACAGAAATGCATAATCCACAGTTGTTTCTTATTTCTGTTCCTGGAGTAGTACCCTTCACATTCTAAGTAGTCAGATGAGTTAAATCAGGTTACTTGGGAACAGTGAAAGTATGAAAACATGTACATGGTTATATTCCAGGACTGAGAGATATTGTCCTGGTCCAACATGCCTACTAAAACTGATGTACCAATTAATAAAAGTGCTCAAGCAGGGAAACTGCAATTCTCTCATGGAGCCTAGATATCTATTTTTATCTAGAATAATCCACGACCCTTGAAGGGTCCATTTAGTGTTGCTTAGCTTTACCACACATGATGTTGCTCATTAACAAGCCCAGGTGAGGTTTCCACTGGTGTCTAAGGAACACAGGAAGGTGTCCTCTACACAGCAGGGAGACGACAGCAGAAATGTCTGTTTAATTCTGTTTTATTTGTGTAGCTCTTTGAACCAGAAATTGTTTTTAGAGAAATCCAGATATAAATTTAGATCTTTAATGAGAAATCCAGATGTGACAGTGGTGAGAAATCTCCCTGAGATGACACGAGAAACATTGAGAGGACTCAGACTTGAAAGGGAACATGTGCTTTTCTGGGTGGGATTATAAATAAATCACTATAATGTATGTGTAGAAAAGTAACAAGCAGTAAGAAGTGTGTTAAAGGGGTTCAGTATGAGCGTGTTTTAAATAATCCTGGAATAATAAGCACAGGTCAGTGTTTATGATCACAGCAACAGTTCTTGGGTACAAATCTAAAGTATCCAGGTGGGATTATTTACTAAGGCATGGTTGAGACTTCAGCGTAAACGGTTTGTACTTCATAAAAAGTATAGCTTGTAGAGGAGACAATGTGTACACCTACAGAGCTCAAGAAAACAATATTTGTTTGACAAGGGAAGTGCATCAGGTAGCAAAGGGACTGGGATTATACGGTAGAGAATGATTTAATACACTCTGACCAATCAGATGTGCTGTGGTATAGGTTTGGAAGAATGACAACTGGAGTTAGAAATTTCACTTAAGAGGAAGTTTGTATCGGAATTCTTGTATGTAAAGTATAAAGCAGTCTAGTTCAGAAATGTGTTTAGGTATTTAAGTTGTTCTTACGTTTTCTGAAGTTATAATGAAGCACTTATTTTGGTCTTCCGTTCTAGAAACAAAACGTCAATGCCAGTGAGCCATTTTCTCAGCACCAAACACTGTCTCTTCCCACAAGAGCAAGAAGATCTTCTAAAGTGAGTTTGTGTGTGTTTGCAATAGAGATGGTAATCATAGGAGTGAATTCATGATGTATAACGCAACACCAGCCTATCACAATAGAGTGAAAAGTTTAACACGAACTGGAGTTTGCTCACACGTGTTGATGTAAGAGATTTGGTGTCCAGTAGCAACACTATGCACAGATGTTTGGGTCTGTTGCTGTTGGGTACAGTGCTATTCTTGACTGTTGAAGTGGCTTGATAGTGCAGGTGTTCTGTATATTGTTGCATGAATTTAATACATTGGGGTGTGTGTGTGTCCTTAATCATTTTTTAAAGAGAGACTGCCTTTCAGATTTTTCAGGTTTAGCTCATAAGAATTTTTCTGATACCTAATTAATTTTGTTTAGTGGACCGAAAGCTACTGAATTCGAATCACAGACTTCCAATTTTATTGAAAATTTTTTTTTAAAAATAGAACAATTAATGAATTTGGGGTCATGTGGCCCTAAATTCTCTATTTTTTTTTCCTGCTTCACCATGACCCAATTCAAGATACTATGTCATGCATCACGTGGTGGGCTTTCCCTGTTCATGCAAGGCATTGTGGGATACAAATTTGAAACGGGAGAGAAAAATGGAGGATGTGTGTGAATGAGACATGAAAGACCGACTACAGTAACGGAAAGTGGGAAGAAAAGATGTTATGTTGCGAAGGAAAGGAAACGCAGGACCAAACTAATAAATATTGGCGGTCAGCGAGCACCTCGGTGTGATCAGCTGTTCGTTTAGCGACAGAATGATGGAACGGTCAGTGCACGGTCAAAGGTAAACCTGTAGATGGCAGTAATGCAACACTGTGGATGCCAGCTGCTCATCTAATCTCATCTCTTTATCTCTAGCCGCTTTATCCTGTTCTACAGGGTCGCAGGCAAGCTGGAGCCTATCCCAGCTGACTACGGGCGAAAGGCGGGGTACACCCTGGACAAGTCGCCAGGTCATCACAGGGCTGACACATAGACACAGACAACCATTCACACTCACATTCACACCTACGCTCAATTTAGAGTCACCAGTTAACCTAACCTGCATGTCTTTGGACTGTGGGGGAAACCGGAGCACCTGGAGGAAACCCACGCGGACACGGGGAGAACATGCAAACTCCGCACAGAAAGGCCCTCGCCGGCCACGGGGCTCGAACCCGGACCTTCTTGCTGTGAGGCGACAGCGCTAACCACTACACCACCGTGCTGTCCATGCCAGCTGCTGTAAAACCCAGAAGAAGGTGGTGAACCTGCGGACATGGACTTCCTCTGTCTGCTTGACTGCACAAAGCGAGCAATTTCATGCATGCTATTTGCTCGGGAATCCCTTCAAATTAAATAACTTCCCAGCCACAGAACGGCCTGATATTTTGTGAGATATTACAGAAATACACACATCACAATGACCAAATTTCAGAGGGAACTAAATTTCACCGATTTTATGAAATCGAAAGGTCGTCTCGCTTTAAAGTTACATTTTCCAGCTTGAGCTATAATTTGTAGAGCATGATGTAATTTAAAGTTACCAAAATGAGAATAGGTCATGGTTTACCTTGTAGATTTTATGACTTGAATTCTGAGCTAGCTTATTTGTGGTTTTAAAATTGAGGTGTTTTTTTTTTTTATTTTATCACGACAAGTTGCAAGATGAGAGGGTTAAGGAGTACAGTCCATTACTCCAAGGAGATGAGGAAATGCAGAAGATGAGAAAAACTTCAAATACACCACAGGTTTGTGTTGACAGTGTTTCATTTCGACTAAATTATGGTGTAGATCAGCAAATGGAAACAGAGGGGTTTGAAGGTTCTGGTCTTGTATTGCCGCTTTTCCACTACCAACGCGGCTGAGTTGGGCCGAGCCGTGCCGTGCTGAGTCGAGCTGAGTGGGGCTGTTGGAGTTGCATTTCGACTACAACCGCGCTGAACCATGCTGGCTGGAAGTGGGCGGACACATTGGGTGGAGTTAGCGAAAGTGGGTGGATGTCATGTGATGTCGTTAGGCGGCGCAAACAGTGACATCAGTGACCTTTTAAGCGGTAGTCTCACGACCCGGATAGTAAACAATAAACATGGAGGACATGGAGTCGTTAGTGTTGCTGGTCTTGGTGCTGTGGCTTGTTGTCACCGACAACGCCAACAGATACTGGCAAGAGCGTATAGATGAGGCGAGGCGCATAAGGCTTCAGAAATTCTCGTAATTCGTAATTCTTCCAGGTTTACAGATCCCAGCGTGCTCGCGGGGCGTGTGTGGGCATGTGAGGACACTCCTCCTCACCAATCAGTGCACAGGGGAGTGTCTCCTCACGCCCCCAGCCTCACTCGGCTCGGTTTGGCTCGCTTCAGCCCCACTCCAAAACCGTGCGAGTTTTGGGTGCTGAGTAGGGCTGAAGCGAGCTGAGTCGTGCTGCTCTGAGGTAGTCGAAACGCGAGCCGTGTCGGGCTGAAGTGAGCTGAAAAAGGGTAGTGGAAAAGGGCCATAATTGAACTTGAACATCAGTACAGAAGCACCCACAGCACTTTCCTTGTACTGATTAAAAAGCAATCAGTCAAGCAAAAACGGAACAGCTGGATAGTTTATTTAAAAATCTGTAGTACTGAGAACATGTCAGGAGTGTGTGTGTGTGTCTGTGGGTTGGGTTTTTTTCCGTTTCCAGGGGCTAAGGACATTTTGTCATTGTGACATCTGAAAACAATGATATATGATGTCTTCAAAAGAGTGTGTGTTTTTTTTTTTTTTTTTTTTTTTTTTTTTAAATTACTACAATATTAAGAAATACCACATCTGTCTAGCCCCAGGTTCGTGGAAAAGATTTCTTGATCTCTACAACTTCAAACCATCCATCATTTCCTCCAAAACCACGAGGACGGAAGAGTCCAGAGAGGGTGCAGTATTCCAAGAGAGACGACCAGACACGAAGAGGCTTGAAGGATACAGCCAAACGCTGGCATAGGAGGTCCAGGAGAGAGCGCTACAGCTCTGAGGAGGAGCTGAACTCAGATGAGGAGGAGCAAGAGGAGCTTGAGCTCCTGCAAAAGAGGAGGCCCAGATATCGAACTAAGCCTACAGTAGCTGGCAGGAGACGCAGAAAACACCAACACAGAGCTGACAGGTGCATAGCAGGTTTCTTCACATCTGTTTGCAGTTGATTATTTGCACGAAAGTTCCCGGAGTGTGTCATTAAGCTGATTGTATTCCTGCTGAACAGGTTTACTCAGGAGAGAAGAGAAGTGGAGGTACCTACCGTTAATGAAGAGGAAAACAGACGGACTCCACCGGCACCAATTAAAGCCAAGTACTGATTCAGAGCAATTACAGTAATTGGATTTTTGAATGTTGGGGTTTAAGCAAGAGCAAAATGGAGTAATTAATGAGGCCGTGGACAGATAAATCCCCTGCTGTTTAGCGTTTGCTTGTGATTGAAACTTAGGAATTCGTTGACACTGGTTTTTGAATTTATATCTCAGTCAGGCTTTCTGTTAATCTCAATCACGGTGTCTATAAGTGAAAAAGATGCAGTCAGCCAGAATGTGCAGGAATTGATGAGATTTATTAGGCAGCTTCTGGTTGGAAGGATCGATCTGTAGGAAGATGGGAAGTGCTGCAAATCAGACCTTTCCAAAGTGTTGCTTTGATCAGCTGGGTGTGGTCTGGAGAGCCATGGCACAGTTTGAAGCAGATGATCATGTGAAGTGTACTGGAGCGTCCTTGTGCTTTACCAGCTTTTGATTTTTTTTTTTTTTCCTGCAGTTCACAAGCACCAACGCAAACCAGAGCTGCTAATGAGAGGAACATGGCAGCTTTTGCTACAGGACTTATGATTGGTAAGATGAGTAGCTTCAGCACCTCATTATAAAAGTGTACCTGATTTTCTTTTTCACTGTATAGGCAAGTGATGTCTGTCTGAATGTCTGTGGCTGAAATGCACTGCTGGGGTTGTAGGTTTTAAAACCTTTTAAGTTTTGCTGGATCTTTTTTTTTAATCACCCAAACAGGGGTTGCTGAGGGAGAGGAGGCTGTTCAGAGAAGGAAGGAGCGCTATAGACAGGAGCTGCTGGAGCAAATAGCTGAGCAGCGCAGAAATAAGAAAAAGTGGGTGCATTGCGCTGTATGCAGATTTTTCACACGATTATCTGCCTCTCATGCAATTATTTTCTTGTTTGCATATTCAAAACATCTTGTGTTCATCTGCTATAGCTGACAGTTTTATGGTTGAACTGTTAAAGCTTTTTTGCTAGTAAGTGATGGTGTTATAATTGATTCACTGCAGGCTGAAAATGCTGGTCATAATATCTGATATTCTTTATAATCATTTATATTTTGTAGGGAAAAGGAGCTCGAATTGAGAGTTGCTGCTACAGGTGCTACTGACCCAGAGAAAGAGGTATTCAAGATGTATTACACAGCCTATGAAGTCATTTTGTCGTACGTCTGGTGTCCTGTAGTCGAAAAACTTGCTAAAGCATGCGACCGAAAATATAAGTCGAGTTTTGTGTCAGTGGGATGCGAAAATACTTCAAGCCAGTTGTTTTTATATATCTATGATCTGAAAGCATGATTTGGTGAACTGATCTGTGCACATTAAAGGGATAGTTTGGGATTTTTGACATGAATCTGTATGGCATCCCCATCAATAGTGTCGTGCAAACACACTGACTTACCCCTGACAGCATCCTGTGAGTCCAGTTTTGGTCCAGACGAAATTAGTCCGGCAAGTTTGTTGGGGTCACGAAAGTAAAACGTTTTTCGTCTCAAAACAGTATGTGTTCAAAAGAGTGATATATTTGCATCACAAAACCGTTGCCAAATAAAAAGTCAGACCTCGAAATCGCTTGGCGCTATTTTCTCTCCCTCGGTATCACTGCGCGCTGTCATGTTGACATCTGCGCAGGAATCAACACCTTTCCCATTGTTTGCCAGTGATTAGGAGTTCAGATCAGCGGCGCTAACAAGCTAATTTGAGAGCAAGAACAGCGACACATTTATCGCCTTCTATAACCTATACAATAATATATTTGTGAAAATGGTGCGCACTTGCGACTATCCAGGCTGTAGCAACAATGATGTGGCTGAATCTCTGCACACATTTCACCGTCGTAGTCAGACATGTTGTCGCTAACTTTGCTAGCAGTAAACAATGTAGTGATGTGTCGGTCGCGAACGATCCGGCTCAAAGAGCCGGCTCTTTGAAGTGAACGACGGGAGCCGGCTCTTCAGTGGGAGCCGAGTTGGGGAGCCGAATTAGTTTTTTGTCCTTAGGTGCCTCAGAGAGAGAGAGAGAGAGAGAGACAGAGTTCAGCTCAGCTGAAGGATGATTGTCTATTTGACAACCATGATTGTTTTGTTGCCGTGAATTCCTAAAGCTCATGATATAAATTGTCGCTCATAAATTGACAGGTTCGGTCGGCAACCGCCTTGGCATGGCCAGATTAATCTGCGGTATACAACGAGACAGCAGTCATTATAACAGGAGCATATTTGCTGTTCCAGCGGCTTCTCATTACTAGTGGAGCAGAGTGCGGCACTTTTTTCTCTTTTTACATGCGCTCAAGGTGCCACATATTTTGTTGCACATTGTTCTGTGTTTGTTAAAATAATTTCCAACTTTGCTTCATAGTTTCTTAGGCCTGATTTATACTTCATAATTTATTTTGTGGCATTTTGTTCAAGGTCGAGTGTGAAATAAAGCCATAAAGGATAAACAGTTGATGTCTTCTGTGTATTTTATATTGGTAATATAACACAGTTTTGCATTGTTTGTGAGAAAATAATTTATTAATTGGTAAGTAAGTTTTATTTCTATAGCTAGAACATTGTTACACTGCTATACTTTACAAAGCTTTACAATGGCTACAAAAACTAAAAAATAAAATGGAAAACATCCTATTGATAAAATATAAATAATAATGTAATTAACTAGTTAATTGCAGCAATTAAATCAAAAATAAAATCTCGGGAGCCGAAAGAGCCGGCTCCCGAAAAAGAGCCGAAATTCCCATCACTAAAACAATGAATGAAACAGCCGTGGCTGTCACCTGGCGGCAGCGCGCAGTGATACCGAGGGAGAGAAAATAGTGCCAAGCGATTTCGAGGTCTGACTTTTTATTTGGCAACGGTTTTGTGATGCAAATGTATCACTCTTTTGAACACATACTGTTTTGAGATGAAAAACGTTTTACTTTCGTGACCCCAACAAACTTGCTGGACTACTTTCGTCTGGACCAAAACTGGACAAGAACTGGACTCACAGGATGCTGTCAGGGGTAAGTCAGTGTGTTTGCACGACACTATTGATGGGGATGCCATACAGATTCATGTCAAAAATCCCGAACTATCCTTTTAAGTGTTTTAATAGCCAAATATTGATGTGTGGTGCCTGCTACCTGCCTTATGATTGTGTTTGTAGCACCACCAGAAGCAGGTAAATGTGTGGCTCTTTTATACAGTAGATGGCAGCTTTGCTTTGTTCATCTATTTTTCATTGCAACACACTGCTGCAAATTCCACTTCAGATTTTTTTTTCCCTTCAGTTCCTCCTTTTTATACAACCCAAATAAACATGGTGTGCTTTTGGAACCCCATACTGTTCATGTTTACAATATTTTATGCGAATTGTATTAATAATCCAACATGCTTTTTGTTTCAGTACATGACTGACTGTGTACTTGCCTGTTTTTTCACAGCCTAACAGGATTAAGCAGTTTGGTGGTGTATGTAAAGAGCATGAAGGCAGGAGACAGGATGTGTCCAACAAGCCCGGAATGGGACTGGACACCTTGGGGGCAGACGTAGACAAAAGGACGCAAGAAATGGAGAGAGAGCCACCTGAGAAACCCCGTCTGGCCTTCCAGTCTCCTATGTTGGAATACAGCGCCGCTCTGGGGCACCTGGGTAACACAACAAGCGGTGGCGTCGCAGCCACCAGTGAAAACTTTCACAAAGACCTCTCGGGAACTGTTGGAGAAATGGTTGCCCCAAGGTGCATTTTATAACCGACTTTTATATATTCTAGAGTTATTGTACCTGGCGTGGCACAGCGTTGGTCAGTACTGTTAACCGGTTTGGCTTTCATCTAATCTATAAACTGTGTTTCTATGGACTGTTTTGCACTGCAGTCTCAGAGTTGCAAGAGTTCCTCCTCCACCAGCACCCACCCTCTCCAAGGTGTACAACACACCGTATGATGAAGCGTACTATTACTACGGGGCCAGGAATCCCCTAGACCTTAATCTGGCCTACTGTGAGTAGTGATTTGGCTTTTTGAATAAGTTTTACATTTTACTAGCCTATTTTCTATGTGATGGCTCTAGCAGACCTTCCCAAATTAGTAGGTAGTGAAAATATACTAAAAGTAGGGCTGTCGAATGATTTAAATATTTTAATCACGATTAATCACATTATTGTCCATAGTTAACTCGCGATTAATTATATAATGTGTATATAAAAAAAAAAAATTGGGGGGCGGCACGGTGGTGTAGTGGTTAGCGCTGTCCAGGGCTCGAAATTAACTTTTTTTCTTTGTGTCCCCCAGTGGTCCCGAATTCTGTGTTGTATTGTCCCGAATGGAAGCAATAGTGTCCCCATTTTTTTTCAACTCTGAAATAACCAGTGGTTAATATTATCATATGAAGTCTCATCTCATCTCATTATCTCTAGCCGCTTTATCCTGCCCTACAGGGTCGCAGGCAAGCCGGAGCCCATCCCAGGTGACCACGGGCGAAAGGCGGGGTACACCCTGGACAAGTCGCCAGGTCATCACAGGGCTGACACATAGACACAGACAACCATTCACACTCACACCTACGGTCAATTTAGAGTCACCAGTTAACCTAACCTGCATGTCTTTGGACTGTGGGGGAAACCGGAGCACCCGGAGGAAACCCACGCGGACACGGGGAGAACATGCAAACTCCACACAGAAAGGCCCTCGCCGGCCCCGGGGCTCGAACCCAGGACCTTCTTGCTGTGAGGCGACAGCGCTAACCACTACACCACCATGCCGCCCATCATATGAAGTTACTATTATATTTGTAACTATGCGATTTTGAACCCTTTATATCATTTTTACAATAAGTCACAAGACACAAGCGACACATGTCCTATACATCATCTACTTCAAAATTACAGTTATTGCATTTTCAGTTTATTAAACTTTGGCGATCTCACTGTATGAATAGATACCTGTTTATTTAAAGGGGCCAACTAGCTCATTCAGAAAATGTTTCAACTCCCTACATCTGCAGTACACTTTAGTTGAAAATAAGACCCCTTTTATGTTCATTTAATCTACTTATACCTTGAATATCTGTTGGCACTTATAAGGCCAACTTATAATTTTCACCATTACCGTTATCCATTTTTATGAACTTTCCGTTATCCATTTTTATGAACTTTCCGTTATCCATTTTATGAACTTTCCGTTATCCATTTTTATGAACTTTCCGTTATCCATTTTATGAACTTTCGCTGCCGGGTGCAAACGTTAGCAACATCAGCATAGTGCCAGCCAGGGTCCGTGTATCATCCGATCATTCAAGTATTCCATTCAATCTGGAAAACGATGATACACGGACCTGCCAGGTCCGAGCCTAGTTGTGCTGCTGACTGACTAAACTTTCTGAACTAGAAAGACACCAAGAAAACTCACTTATTCTGTTGAACGGTATCTTCCGTCAGTATCATCCACATCATTCCTGTTGTATTTTATAACGTGTCTAACAGTGTTCATTAAGTTCATTCAGTTGCTAGCGTTGCCTGCAGACCAGGCGATGACACTTTGGATCCTGAAGGTCCCGGAGACGTTATGTCTGGGCTTCAACCACTTCAGCATTTTTGTTCTGGCAAGAGTCGGCGCAGCGTGTGCGGTAGCAATTCCATTCCAAGTCCATATAATGCGGACTCCGGCCGAAGATTCTAGAACAGAATGCGCTGCTCTGTAGCCTACGGATGCAGGTGCATCGAAAGTGAAGCTACTATGTATTTTTCGCTGTTAACGTTTTAAAATTAAAATTGACAAATTAGGAGAATGTCTACGTATGTGTTACGGCTTTGTAAATAATATTAATGTAGAACTTTTTTCTAGATCTATTTTTTTCCATTGTCCCGGGATTGTCCCAGATATGATAATTTTGTGTCCCGATGACATTTTTTATGGTCCCCGGGACGTCGGGACACCGTTAGTTTCGAGCGCTGGCGCTGTCGCCTCACAGCAAGAAGGTCCGGGTTCGAGCCCCGTGGCCGGCGAGGGCCTTTCTGTGTGGAGTTTGCATGTTCTCCCCGTGTCCGCGTGGGTTTCCTCCGGGTGCTCCGGTTTCCCCCACAGTCCAAAGACATGCAGGTTAGGTTAACTGGTGACTCTAAATTGACCGTAGGTGTGAATGTGAGTGTGAATGGTTGTCTGTGTCTGTGTCAGCCCTGTGATGACCTGGCGACTTGTCCAGGGTGTACCCCGCCTTTCGCCCGTAGTCAGCTGGGATAGGCTCCAGCTTGCCTGCGACCCTGTAGAACAGGATAAAGCGGCTACAGATAATGAGAGGAGATGAAAAAATTGGGATATCAAATATGCTTGCTTTATGTATGTGGCCAGGTCAGGAAGGATAAGGCTGGACAAAGCAAAAATAATTTTTGTAGGCTTTTTATTCTCCCACTGCATTTAAAAATAAAGCAGCGTTAACTTTTGAGGGTTTAGTAAAATTCAGTGTGAACAAAACAATATAATATTTTCCCTTTAGTTCTGTACTTAACTTCCAGCCTCAAACTATGCAATAAAATAAATGCAGTGATGTGGACTCTGGACAACAGTAGTGGCTATCTTTTAAATAAAGAAAATAAAAATACAAAACCCAAATAAATACAGTTGTTAAGCCACACAGCTCTTAACTCTTTACCCCTTAAAGCAGTTGCTACAGCCACCCTTGTATATGTATATACCGTTCACCCTGAGAACATATTTACAAGAAAAAAAGTCTAAAGACAAGGTGTTAGACAAGGCATCATATGTCGTCATTATGGGATATACACGGGGTCGTCATTTAAGGGGTAAAGAGTTAAAGATGTTTTCCAGTAAAATACAATAAAGCCTCGGTCACAACCGGCCGTACGTGCTCCTACGGCCGGTCTGCGTGCAAAAAACGCAAGAAACGCACGGAGGGCGCACGTGTGACGTGCTGATTTTCGAGCCGCAGACCGGCCGCAGAGGTTCTTCGTCATGTCAAACAAACTCTACGGGCGCTTACGGTTTTTTCAGGTTGCAAGACAAACTTACGGCCAATGTGCATCTTTCTCCACGAACAAAAAAAACGCAGCGATTTGGGGAAACGGCAAAAATCGCACGGCCAAAAAATCGTACGTCCGGTTGTGACATAGGCTTAACTGACTGGTAAATATACAATACATTTCATGAGCAAAAACTGCATTTATAAACACCTTTTACATAACTCACAAATTTCTCAGACTTAAACTCTCTAATTCCAGGGTATAGCCTTGCGCGCGCACACCTACCCCTCAACCTTAACATGTCGTCTTTTCTCCCCTCTGGACCACCAAAAGCATATAAAATAATATATTTTATGTAAACAGTCAGAATGCAACAATATAAGCTGGTTCTGTCCACAGGTGCACTTCATCACCACTTGCGCCGACCAGCTACTTGCTACGTTGCTCATTTGCACTACATAACTTCCTGATTTCCCAAACTATGGGGGAGGAGGCACAGAATGTGCATGTGTTAATTGTGCATCAGAAAAATTAGGCTACGTTTACATTACGTCGAATCAGCGGATCATCAGATTAACGTTCTTAAAACGATTCGCGTTTACACTAAAACCGTTAGCCGTGCACACAGCAACGCCAATACACGGATACGCTCGGCTCCGCAGGCATCCTGCGCTCCAAATCACTCCGCCCTGAACAGCGAGTGCCCTCTGGAGGGTGCGCACTCCGGCCCTGCGCAGCTCACAGAGCGCGCGAGTGAAGTGCACAAGCCACGATTCGGGACTGAGCCGCTGTGTGTGAGATCCCAGCGCACATCACTTACCACTTGCAAGTGGAAGGATGGCAAGCCTAAAGACAATCATAACTACACAATGGGCAGTATTTGCATCAGTATTTGCAGTATTTTCATACTTTTATACTCTTTAATGAAAGGTGATACAAGGCGGAAGTCCGTGCCGTTTTTCAGCAGTCGCGTCACATGACCAACGCCAGCGAATCAGGAAGGTGGATGTCACAGTGACGTTGTCCAATGACGACGCCAGCTAGAGCTCAGCACAGCGTATCCGCATATCCTCAATGTTTACACAGCACCGGACCAGACACGATCTGGATTGAATACGTGGACGCTGGCGGATTCCCGTTTCCAGGCGGTTTAATGTAAACGGACAGTGCATCCACGAAGAAAACGAGACAGATACGGTCTAGTGTAAACGTAGCCTTAGTGGCGTTAAAAGGAATTTGCGTTCACTTTGACAGCCCTAACTAAAAGTGATTTGGACTTTGGCAGATTCCAGAAATATAAACAATGTAAAATACCTCTTAAGTGTTTGATCTTTTAGTATTTTAACATTTTTCACCACACCTTCAACCTTATCTATACATCGTCTAGTGTTACTATGTACGTCATAAGGAAGTGTGTAGTCTTTAAAGTGTGTGTGTGTGTTTTAGATGGTCCCCCAGCAATGCAGCCATCACCTAATCTCCCAGCCAGAGCACTTGCATCTGTCCTTCAGCCTCCCGCTGGAGTCTTTGTACAGTATGTTCTTTATTCTGTCTTTCAGTCACTTGCTGCACATTTTCATTCATTTAGTGTCTTTAAAAGGACGTTCTTTGTAATGAAGGCCGGTTTCATTTGATGACACTTTCAGCAGGTGTCCTCCGACTGAAAATCAGGCTAAAATAATTTGCCATAATGAACTGGTCTTATTTGCTGTAAGGCCACTAATGATTTCTGGCCATGGTAAGACCACTGTGATGATTTGCACAAAAGTAACAGATGGTATAAAATAGATTAAAACATTAATAAAGGAAGCAAATACTGTAATTAGTTTAGTCTGCCTGTTTAGCTTACTGGCTAAAAGCAGAATGTTATTTTCATTCACCGAGCATTGTCTACAGACATGGGTTTTCTCACCTAGCTAGCGTTTGCTGTAGTGTTGGTTGCTACTAGTATTGAACAACTTGTGTTGAGTTTTTGTTTCAATTTTTATCACGTCACTTGTAGGAAGAGCATCTGGCTCCTCCTCTTGATGCGTTTGCAGTCTGCTTTGCTTTAACAACAATCATGAAATGTGTCCGTATTGTTGCCATTTTGTGTCCTCTGTTCGTTAACGTGGCACTATACATGAGGATTATAATATGTACCGTCACCATGTAGCAGATGTTTTCTGAACTTTTTTTTTTTTAATCGCTATTTACTGTGGTATTGGCGTCAATGGCAAAATTTAAATATTGCCACCACATTGTTACTCTTCCACTGTTATGGTCCAGCAGATTTCCAGTTGGACATCAGTTCATAGTTTAAGACTCCTCCTGTGTCCGGTCAGTGAAAACAATCTTTAATCTTTCTTTAGACCGGTTTCACAGCATGGCATTTCTCCTTCTGGGATTGGAGCATATCCTTCTGTTAGGCACCAACATCCCAAGGACTATGCGCCAAGCTACAAGGATGCACTTAAACAACAGGTAAAATATAAGTATATGGACTGTGCTGTAGGCAAAGCACAACCAGGGTTACCTGTAGTTCGACAATACTGAAAATGCATTTCTCTACTTGGGTCAGCAATGTCAGGTTTCTTTGTTTCTAACTGAGTATGGTATACTGTGATGGCAGGCGAAGAGGAGCCAGCCAGCCTAATGATTATTGTATTTTGACAGGAGTGGTGTTGGCAATTCTGTAAAGTAATGTAAAATCCAGAGGCATACCAAAACCTAGCATAATGAGCTTGCCTCATCTGTCTGTCCTTTTGCATCAAAATACAGATAATTTAGAAATATTAAGTCCTCATGAAACTGATATGGTGGTTTCCTGCCACAGATTGAAGAGAGGCAGGAAAGGAGGAGACAGGAAAGGGAGGAGAAGGAAAGGTACGAGGCTAAATTGGAGGCAGAGATGGAAGCCTATGAGCCATGGGGAAGAGGAGGAGCTGGAGCTCCACTTAAGGATAACCAAGGAAACCTCAGTAAGGCCACACTTATTCCTTAATGCTTCCTTAATATTCCTTAATTTCTCTTTGTACAACCCCGATTCCAAAAAAGTTGGGACAAAGTACAAATTGTAAATAAAAACGGAATGCAATGATGTGGAAGTTTCAAAATTCCATATTTTATCCAGAATAGAACATAGATGACATATCAAATGTTTAAACTGAGAAAATGTATCATTTAAAGAGAAAAATTAGGTGATTTTTAAATTTCATGACAACACCACCACATCTCAAAAAAGTTGGGACAAGGCCATGTTTCCCACTGTGAGACATCCCCTTTTCTCTTTACAACAGTCTGTAAACATCTGGGGACTGAGGAGACAAGTTGCTCAAGTTTAGGGATAGGAATGTTAACCCATTCTTGTCTAATGTAGGATTCTAGTTGCTCAACTGTCTTAGGTCTTTTTTGTCGTATCTTCCATTTTATGATGCGCCAAATGTTTTCTATGGGTGAAAGATCTGGACTGCAGGCTGGCCAGTTCAGTGCCCGGACCCTTCTTCTACGCAGCCATGATGCTGTAATTGATGCAGTATGTGGTTTGGCATTGTCATGTTGGAAAATGCAAGGTCTTCCCTGAAAGAGACGTCGTCTGGATGGGAGCATATGTTGCTCTAGAACCTGGATATACCTTTCAGCATTGATGGCGTCTTTCCAGATGTGTAAGCTGCCCATGCCACACGCACTAATGCAACCCCATACCATCAGAGATGCAGGCTTCTGAACTGAGCGCTGATGACAACTTGGGTCGTCCTTCTCCTCTTTAGTCCGAATGACACGGCGTCCCTGATTTCCATAAAGAACTTCAAATTTTGATTCGTCTGACCACAGAACAGTTTTCCACTTTGCCACAGTCCATTTTAAATGAGCCTTGGCCCAGAGAAGACGTCTGCGCTTCTGGATCATGTTTAGATACGGCTTCTTCTTTGAACTATAGAGTTTTAGCTGGCAACGGCGGATGGCACGGTGAATTGTGTTCACAGATAATGTTCTCTGGAAATATTCCTGAGCCCATTTTGTGATTTCCAATACAGAAGCATGCCTGTATGTGATGCAGTGCCGTCTAAGGGCCCGAAGATCACGGGCACCCAGTATGGTTTTCCGGCCTTGACCCTTACGCACAGAGATTCTTCCAGATTCTCTGAATCTTTTGATGATCTTATGCACTGTAGATGATGATATGTTCAAACTCTTTGCAATTTTACACTGTCGAACTCCTTTCTGATATTGCTCCACTATTTGTCGGTGCAGAATTAGGGGGATTGGTGATCCTCTTCCCATCTTTACTTCTGAGAGCCGCTGCCACTCCAAGATGCTCTTTTTATACCCAGTCATGTTAATGACCTATTGCCAATTGACCTAATGAGTTGCAATTTGGTCCTCCAGCTGTTCCTTTTTTGTACCTTTAACTTTTCCAGCCTCTTATTGCCCCTGTCCCAACTTTTTTGAGACGTGTTGCTGTCATGAAATTTCAAATGAGCCAATATTTGGCATGAAATTTCAAAATGTCTCACTTTCAACATTTGATATGTTGTCTATGTTCTATTGTGAATACAATATCAGTTTTTGAGATTTGTAAATTATTGCATTCTGTTATTTACAATTTGTACTTTGTCCCAACTTTTTTGGAATCGGGGTTGTACAATCTTTGAAGTGTCTTATTGTCCATTTGTTTTACTGAGGATCTGTAATGAGTTTCCTTTATGTTGTAAGGCGGCTAGGGATGCACTGATGTAGTTTTCATTTTTAGATAGTACTTGATATTAAAGCACGGAGTAATCACTGATATGGACATGCACTTGGTAACAAAGCAAGATTCTGTTGCCAAGTTGTATGAAACATCACAGGAGTGATGTGTGGCCTGTTTTTGTGTTGCGTATAAATCTAAGTAGTAGTGCAGTCACTTTGTCCATTTTTAGGTGATCTAAAGCGCGTGCACAGGACTAACGAGGAGGCCGATGTGAACCCAGAATCAGGTAACCGAAGAGCCAAAGCATCAGTGGATCGGACTGCAGCTACATCAAGAGCAGCAGATCAAGGTTATTCTCCACACAGAGCATCAGATAACAAAGGTATACATCTTAAAGGAGTACTTTTGGTTCTTTTTGCAGTTTTTCCCTTACTCCAGATGTATGTGAGAAGCTGGTGAAGTGTGTGTGTGTGTGTGTGTGTGTGTGTAAAAAATTATATATGAGTACTGTGCAAAAGTCTTGGGCACATGGAACAAAATGCTGTCGACCAAAAATGGCTTAAAAATAATGACATGAAAAATTTAAACATTTAAAAATACTGTAAACAGCAGTAAGCCATAATAAATTAAATAGTCAATATTTGGTGTGAGACAACCCTTTTGCTTAAAAAAAAAAAAAAAAGTCTGAGGTCCAGTGAGTGCAGTTTTATGCGGAACTGAGCTGTAGGTTTTACTGAGCGTCTTACAGAACCAGCCCCAGTTCTTCTGGACCCTTTGACTGTCACACTCGCTTCTTCATTTTGCACCAAAACCCAGCAGCCTTCATTATGTTTTTTTTTTTTTATCTGAAACGTGCTCTCAAGCCTAGGTCACAACCGGCCGTACGTGCTCCTACGGCCGGTCTACATGCAAAAAACGCAAGAAACACACGGAGGGCGCGCTTGTGACGTGCTGATTTTCGAGCCGTAGACTGGTCGCAGACCGGCCGCAGAGGTTCTTTGTCATGTCAAACAAACTCTACAGGTGCTTACTTTTTTTTTTTTTTTTTCAGGTTGCAAGACAAACTTGCGGCCAATGTGCGTCTTTCTCCACGAACAAAAAAAACGCAGTGATTTGGGAAATGCCAAAAATCGCACGGCCAAAAAAATCGTACGTCCGGTTGTGACCTAGGCTTTATGAAATGTGCTGCTCAGATGCAAACTTTTTTTTCTCTTCTGTAGCATTTAATTTTTTGCTGGAAAACCAATGTTTGGACTCTAAAATGTTTTTGTACTGACTCAATAATGTAGAAGTCATAAAATAGAAATCTATAACAAAGTTTGTATGGAAAAAAAATGGGGTGCCTAAGACTTCTGCATAGTATTGTATGTCAGTATGACAACATGCATCGTGTGTGTTTTTTAAATATACACACTGTTCTTCAGATCACATAAAATGTACAATTGCACCACAACGCCTACCTGAGACAAAGACTGTATTGTGAAAGGAAATGACTGTGTTGTATGAACAGAAAAATACTAAGTTCACAATACATCCTATAGTATCAGACACCATCTCATCTCATTATCTCTAGCGGCTTTATCCTGTTCTACAGGGTCGCAGACAAGCTGGAGCCTATCCCAGCTGACTACGGGCGAAAGGCGGGGTACACCCTGGACAAGTCGCCAGGTCATCACAGGGCTGACACATAGACACAGACAACCATTCACACTCACATTCACACCTACGCTCAATTTAGGCCAAGTTTACATTAGACCCTATCTGTCTCGTTTTCTTCGCGGATGCACTGTCCGTTTACATTAAAACGCCGGGAAACGGGAATCCGCCAGGGTCCACGTATTCAATCCAGATCGTGTCTGGTCCGGTGCTGTGTAAACATTGAGAATACGCGGATACGCTGTGCTGAGCTCTAGCTGGCGTCGTCATTGGACAACGTCACGGTGACATCCACCTTCCTGATTCGCTGGCGTTGGTCATGTGACGCGACTGCTGAAAAACGGCGCGGACTTCCGCCTTGTATCACCTTTCATTAAAGAGTATAAAAGTATGAAAATACTGCAAATACTGATGCAAATACTGCCCATTGTGTAGTTATGATTGTCTTTAGGCTTGCCATCCTTCCACTTGCAAGTGGTAAGTGACGCGCATGCCCGATATGCACTGAGATCACACACACAGCGGCTCAGTCCCGAATCACTGCTCGTGCGCTTCACTCGCGCGCGCTCTGTGAGCTGCGCAGGGCCGGAATGCGCACCCTCCAGAGGGCACTCGCTGTTCAGGGCGGAGTGATTTGGAGCGCAGGATGCCTGCGGAGCCGAGCGTATCCGTGTATTGGCGTTGCTGTGTGCACACTAATCGTTTTAAAAACGTTAATCTGATGATCCGCTGATACGGTCTAATGTAAACCCCACCTTAGAGTCACCAGTTAACCTAATCTGCATGTCTTTGGACTGTGGGGGAAACCGGACGCGGACACGGGGAGAACATGCAGACTCTGCACAGAAAGGCCCTCGCCGGCCACGGGGCTCGAACCCAGACCTTCTTGCTGTGAGGCGACAGCACTAACCACTACACCACCGTGCCGCCCCGTATCAGACACCACTTAAATCTATTTGAGATACAGAGCAACTTGACAAAGAGGAGTGTGATTTTAGGTGTGCAGTTTTTCATGGTGCAAAACTGGTAGCTTTAAGAGTCGCTTACTTTTAGGAACTTTTAACCTTTCAGTCCAATGCAAAACTGAAGAGGGAAACATTAGACACCAAGGGTGGGTTGGGGTGGCTTTTTTTTGGGGGGGGGAGCAAGCATACATATGAGGAAGGGGGAGGTAATGATGTACATTTTTTTTCTTTTTGGCTGATGTATCCCTTTGAATAAATGATTCAGTGCTTGATTTTTATTATTTTTTTAATATGGTGACTAAATGACTATTTGACAGAAAACAAAATCCTGTAAGAATTGAATAATTTTGCATATAATTAGGTATTTCTGTTCTCAACAATGCCTTAAGCTTTTGAAGTGTTTTAGTAGGCCCTCATTTCCTCCTGTAGTTTCATCCTTTAGCCGGCCTTCGCCGCACGCGCGGGGAAATGTGTTCAGTGAGCTCCCAACACCGCAGCAGCTCCGCGAGCAGGAGAGATACAAGGAATGTCTGAAACAGCAGGTATAGAGCATTTTCCCATTACATGTTCACCATATACTTAAAATTTCCTCTGATGGAGGTGACATGGAATTTTGGGCAAAAATAGATAGAGGAGAAGCGGAGGATGGAGGCAGAGAGGAAAGAGAGGCTGAGGCTGGAGGAGGAGAAGGAGGAGAAGAGGCTGGCTGAAGAGAGAGCACACATGCAGAGGCAGTTTAAGGAGGAGCAGGAGAAGGAAAGACGCAAGGAAATGGAGGTGTGTTCCCATGCTTCTCCCACTAACACTTAGGAATCTTCCACATGCCTGTACTCCAGTGCATGTACTGGTGCTGCTCTATCTTAATGCTGAACATTTCAGAATCTTCCCAGGCATTTTTACATGTCGGGTTAGATTTTTGAATTAGCAAGTGCCCTTTTCTTTTGTAGCGAAAAGCCAGAAACCAGGAGATGATTTGGGAAGCTGAGGAACGGCGCAAAAAGGCTGAAAAGAAGGAGGAAGACAAGAAGGCAAGTGAGGCATTAAAGCAGAAGCATGAGCAAGAAAGGCGAGCCCGGCTGGAGCAGGTTCGTGCAATGATTGGCTCCTGAAATGCTTGGTATTTACTGGCACATCTGTGGTTGTACTGATGGTGTGGAATGTTTTTGTGAACCCAAAGGACTTCAGGTCTCATTCACCGCCCATCCCTACAGTACAAAAGAGATTGGGCCACCAGATTCCACCCAGACCACCTTCAGTTGACAGCCAACGGTCAGCTACAGTTTTCTCTGTAAGTCATGTATTTGCGAGGGAAGTCTAGTGCTTGATTTGAAAAATTGGGCATAAAGTATACTTGCAGGTGCCTTCTACAAATATAAATTGATTACCTGCTCACTAACATTTATGCCTGGCTGACAAATTGGCTTATATCCAAGTTACAAACCAGAACAGAGCGCATATGATGAGTCATTTGTAATTATTTTGAAGTGTATACTTTTTTTTTTTTTTGTCAAATATATTCCTGAATGGGGCGGCACGGTGGTGTAGTGGTTAGCGCTGTCGCCTCATAGCAAGAAGGTCCGGGTTCGAGCCCCGTGGCCGGCGAGGGCCTTTCTGTGCGGAGTTTACATGTTCTCCCCGTGTCCGCGTGGGTTTCCTCCGGGTGCTCCGGTTTCCCCCACAGTCCAAAGACATGCAGGTTAGGTTAACTGGTGACTCTAAATTGACCGTAGGTGTGAATGTGAGTGTGAATGGTTGTCTGTGTCTATGTGTCAGCCCTGTGATGACCTGGCGACTTGTCCAGGGTGTACCCCGCCTTTCGCCCGTAGTCAGCTGGGATAGGCTCCAGCTTGCCTGCGACCCTGTAGAACAGGATAAAGCGGCTACAGATAATGAGATGAGATATTCCTGAAGGATGATCTACCTAGTGGAAAATGCTTGAATGTAATTTTAGAAAAGCTGTACAAATCCAGCCATTAAAGCTCTTGCCTTCTGATGGAATGTCCCTGACAAACGAATGAGGTAAAGGCTAGAAAGTGTGCTGTGTGATTCCACAGGTTCAGTCTGTTTCCACTCCTCAGTCCCCACCTGTTCCTGCACGGAGGAACCAGATCAGAACAGCAGGTAAATTGCTTCACCTTCTCAAACTTGCCACTTGTTTATAGGACATCCTGAACGTCTCTCTCGTACACAAAAAAATCACATCTTTTGAGAAAAAGAATATAAAGGAATAAGAAAAAGAATATAAGGAATATAAATTTTTTTTTTAAATGTTCTTTAGCTATGGTACTAATTAAGTAAGTGAAAGAATGTCACATAGATTGTGAAATGAATGTGTGTGTTTTAGAGGAACAGCAGGATGTGATCAGGGAGTTGTCAGTTATGCGTAGGCACCTCAAAAGTGAGCAGAAGCGGCTTGAAGGGCAGCTACTACAGTCAGACAGAGAGGATACACAAACTCCCTTGAAAAACAGGTAATAACGCACATCACTTGGTGCATTTGGTTTATATGGCATACTTTTTATGGCATATAAGTGTTGTATTCATGAACACGAAGGTAAATTCCAGTATGAGACCATCTTTAAGCTGTTGCCAGTTTTAAGGTTTTTAGAGCCTTGTATGCTAATTTTGTGAGAGAGTGAGTGAGAGCTCAACACTCAGATCAGCTTACACCAACCCTCCGTGTAATCCTCTTTTCTGTCCCATGGTGAAAGCGCCTCTCCTTGTACTATGTTAATGGCATTAGTGTGTTTTAATGATTATTTAAGTATGGGATTTCAGTATTATTTAAGTATGGGTGCTGTGTGAGACAGCTGCCTCTCCAGTAGTTCTGTAGTTTTTAGCTCTTTTAAACCTTTTTTTTTTCTTCTCCACCTTTTTTTTACTTTTCTGCTCTTCTTACAAAGACGCAGTGTGTTTTACGATATAACTTGGATATATTTAACTTTAACACACAACCAGGAGCCAGTTTTCTCTCTTATTCGAGAGAGGAGCTGCTGGCCCTGAAAACAATGGGACAAGCCAGGATACAACACCCCATCCCGGCTGAGCTGAGGAGGAAACCCAGGGGCTGCCAAGCTAAAGGCTAGGCTAGTGGACAACCGGCGGCGCTACAAACCATCCATTCCCTCTGTTTTCATGGGGAATGTGAACTCGCTGCCGAATAAGGTCGACGAGCTTTCCGCTCTGAACAACCAGCGGATTTACCGGGAGAGCAGCTTATTTATCTTTACAGAGACATGGCTAACACACTTTGTACCGGATGCTAATGTGGACCTGCAGGGATTCACTGCTGTGAGAGCCGACAGAGACACTAACACATGCGGGAAAAGCAAAGGTGGGGGACTCATCATTTATGTTAACAACCACTGGTGTAACCCGGGACATATCTCCGTAAAGACAGAGTTTTATATTGCCCGGACTTGGAGCTGCTAGCCGTTAGCCTGCGGCCATATTATCTGCCGAGGGAGTTCAGTCACATGATCACCATCTATGTTTACGTCCCTCCGAGGGCAGACGCAGCCGCTGCATGTGAGAGGATTCACTCTGTCACAGCAAGGCTGCAGACACAGCACTTTGAGGCATTTATCATTTCTGGGGACTTTTAATCATGCTACTTTGGGCTCTACTTTTGGCTGCTTTTTACCAGGCTGTGGATTGTCCAACAAGAAACAAGAAGACAATTGACTTGCTGTATGCTAATGTGAGGGATGCATACAGAGTCACACCCCTCCCCCCACTAGGGAAGTCTGACCACAACCTGGTTCATCTGCAGCTGAAATACACCCCCCTGGTTCAAAGGCAGCCTGCAACAACTAGCTCCATCAGGAGGTGGTCCCCTGAAATGGAAGATGCCCTCAGGGACTGTTATGACATCACGGATTGGGATATGCTGCTTAGCCCACACTATGAGGACATGGAGGGGCTGATACACTGACGGATTACCTCAACTTCTGTGCAGACGTGGTCTCCCCCGCTAAGACTGTACGGTGTTACCCTAATAACAAGCTATGGGTAACACAGGAAGTCAGAGCTGTCCTCAACAGGAAGAAGGCTGCCTTCAGGAGCAGGGATAGGGAGGCAATGAAAGCAGCACAGCAGGAGGTAAAACGCTGTGTGAGGGAAGCTAAGGACAGCTACAGGAGCAAGGTGGAGCAGAAGCTGAAGGAGAACAGCATGAGGGAGGTCTGGGAAGGTGTGAAAACAATCACAGGCCACAATACAAAGACCAGAGTCGTTGAGGGGACAGTGGAGAGGGCGAATGAGTTGAATGACTTTTTTTTTTTTTTTTCCCCCCCAATCGGTTCAACCAGCCCACGTCCCCCCCCCCCCACCCTCTCCCTCACTGCCGCTATCTCTCCTTCCCTCAACACACCTCCCCCACCTCAACACAGACTCTTCCATGCATTACTGCAGACCAGGTCAGAGGTCAACTGAGGAAGCTTCACCCCAAGAAAGCAGCAGGCCCGGACAAGGTGTGTCCCCAACTACTGAAGATCTGTGCTGCTGAACTGGGTGAACCACTCAATGCATCTTCAACCTTAGCCTGCAGCTAGGGAGAGTGCCCACCCCCTGGAAGACGTATATCGTTCCAGTTCCCAAAAAGATTCAGCCCAGCGAGCTGAACGACTTCCGACCGGTGGCACTCACTTCACATCTGATGAAGATGTTGGAGTGGCTCTTCCTCAGCCTCCTCAGACCCCAGGTACAACATGCCCAGGACTGTCTGCAATTTGCGTACTGGGCAGGTGTCAGTGTGGAAGATGCCATCCTCTACCTGCTACACTGAGCCCACTCGCATCTGGATAAGGGAAATGGCACAGTGAAGATCCTCTTCTTGGACTTCTTGAGTGCCTCACAAACTGAACAGGATGCGAGTGGACCCCTGCCTGGTCACCTGGATCTCCAGCTACCTCACTGACAGGCCGCAGTACGTCAGGCTGAAGGACATCATGTCTGACACTGTGATTAGCAGCACCGGAGCACCCCAGGGCACGGTGCTGGTCCCTCTTCTCTTCACCCTGTACACCGTGGACTTCTGCCACAACTCGGAGCTGTGTCACGTTCAGAAGTTTGCCCATGACACAGCCATCGTTGGGTGTATCAGTGACAACAGAGAGGAGGAGTATAGGAGCCTGGTGAGGGACTTTGCTGTGTGGTGCAACAGGAACCATTTGCAGCTCAACACCTCGAAGACCAAGGAGCTGGTCATTGACTTTGGGAGGTCCAGACCAAGGTCACGACCAGTTCTGATCGAGGGAGTCGAGGTGGAGGCTGTGGATTCCTACAAGTACCTCGAGCTGTGGCTGGACAGCAAGCTGGACTGGACTTGCAACACCAAACACTTGTACAGGAAGGGACAGAACAGGCTATACTTCCTTAGGAGGGTGCGGTGCTTTTAACATCTGCAGGAAACTCCTGTGGATGTTCTATCAGTCTGTGGTCACCAGTGTCCTGTTGTACACTGTGGTGTGCTGGGGGGGCAGCACATCCAAGGAGGACACATCCAGGCTGGACAAACTGATCAGGTGGGCTGGCCCTGTGGTCGGCATGAAGCTGGACACTCTGGTGGCAGAGAAGAGGTCTATGGACAAACTATTGAACATCATGGACGATGCTAGTCACCCTCTGCACACCGTCCTCAGCAACCAGAGGAGCCTGTTCAGTGACAGAATGCTCCTTCCCAAATGCAGGACGAACAGACTTAAAAATTCCTTTGTCTCTCACGCCATCAGACTGTACAACTCTTCTCTGGGGGGGGGGGGGTAGGAGGGGTTACAGGAGGACAGAGGATGGGAAGGAGTAGTAGCCTAGCTTAACAATAAGCAATACTGGACAATGTGCAATATTAAGTGCAATATCTCTCCTGCTGCTGCCCCCCTTTCTCCCCACCTTTTTTTTTCCCCCCTTCCTCTCTTCCCCATATCTTATTCTTTTTTATATTTGTATATGTAAATACTTAATTTATCTAGAAGTTTTCTCTATTTCTTTTCTGTTTATCTGTAATGATGCTGCTGGAATCTTAATTTCCCTGAGGGAACCTGCCCAAAGGGATCAATAAAGTTTTATCTAATTTAAATTGGGTGTGGGTGTGTGTGTGTGTGTGTGTGCACAGAGCGCTACCTCGATTGAACGCCTTTGACATGGCCAGGCTGAGGATGCAGGTGCCTGTAGGGAGACCACCTTCAAACACCAGACCACTGAACAAGCAGATTGTACAGGACTTCAACCAGCTCAAGTACAGAGGTAAAATATTGAGGGCTGTATTACACACAACTTCATAAGAACACCAAACTCATGGCTAGATAACCAAATAGGGATTCATAATCTCTGTCAAGTGTACCTCTCACCATGTTTCTAACAATCAAACCTCTATCTTAAGGATTCTTTTACTCTTCATAAATGAAGCCTCTGGGATGTTTTGTAGCAAAGGTGTTGATTTCAGTTCATTAATCAACACAATCGTAACCAGCTTTTTTTTTTTTTTTAATAACTTGTGAGCCTAATTTGTTTAAAATTTAATTGTTAAGCTTAAATTATTCCAAGTTGATGTGTTGGAAGCAGGAAAAATGGACAAGCATACGGTGTCTTGCAAAAGTATTCATCCCCCTTGGTGTTTGTCCTGTTTTGTCATATTACAAACCGGAATTAAAATGGATTTTTGGGGGGTTAGCACCATTTTGATTTACACAACATGCCTACCACTTTAAAGGCGAAAATTGTTTTATTGTGACACAAACAATAAGATGAAAAAACAAAAATTTGGAGTGTGCATAGGTATTCAGCCCCCCAAAGTCAATACTTTGTAGAGCCACCTTTTGCTGCAATTACAGTTGCAAGTCTCTTGGGGTATGTCTCTATTAGCTTAGCACATCTAGCCACTGGGATTTTATTTATTTATTTTTGCCCATTCCTCAAGGCAAAACTGCTCCAACTCCAAGTTAAATGTGTTACATTGCTGTACAGCAATCTTCAAGTTATGCCACAGATTCTCAACTGGAGTGAGGTCTGGGCTTTGATTAGGCCATTCCAAGATATTTAAATGTTTTTTTCCTTTTAAACCACTCCAGTGTAGCTTTAGCAGTATGTTTAGGGTCATTGTTCTGCTGGAATGTGAACCTTCATCCCAGTCTCAAACCTCTGGCCGACTCAAACAGGTTTTCCTGCAGAATTGCCCTGTATTTAGTGCCATCCATCTTTCCTTCAGTCCTGACCAGCTTTCCTGTCCCTGCAGATGAAAAATATCCCCACAGCATGATGCTGCTACCACCATGCTTCACTGTAGGATTGGTGTTCTCAGGACGATGGGTTTGCGCTACACATGGCATTTCCCATGATGGCCAAAAAGATCAATTTTAGTCTCATTTGACCAGAGAATCTTCCATGTGTTTGGGGAGTCTGCCACATGCTGTTGGACAAACTCCAAACATGTTTTCTTAAGCAACTACTTTTTTTTTTTTCTGGCTACTCTTCCATAAAGCCCCACTCTGTGGACTGTATGGCTTAAAGTGGTCCTATGGACAGATACTCCCATCTCTACTGTGGATCTTTGCAGCTTCTTTGGTGTCTTTGTTGCATCTCTGATTAATGCCCTCCTTGCCCGGTCTGTGAGTTTTGGTGGGCGGCCTTCTCTTGTCAGGTTTGTAGTGGTGCCATATTCTTTCCATTTTGCTATGATTGATTTAATGGTGCTCCTTGGGATATTCAAAGTGGTGTGTTTTTTGTTTAAATATAACCCAACCCTGATCTATACTTCTCCACAGCTTTGTCTCTGACCTGTTTGGAGGCTCATTGGTTTTCATGTTGCTTGCTTAGTAGTGTTAGTCAGGGTCCTTCCAGAACAGGTTGATTTTATTTATTTTTTTTAATAGACATCATGTGACACTTTGATTTAATAATATAAATAAAATTTATTATTAAGCGCCTTTCAAGGTACCCAAGGACACTGAACAGTAAAAAACAAACAATAAAAAGCAAAACAATAGGATAAGAACAACAGTAATATCATGAGAAATCAATAATAATAACGTTATTAAAAATCTGAGAGAAAAGGCCAAGCTAAAGAGATGTGTTTTTAGCTGTTTTTTGAAAGAGGACAGTGTTGAGCATTGGCGCAACGCTAGTGGCAGGGCATTCCACAGCTTGGGGCCATTAACGCTGAAAGCCCTGTCACCCATAGAGCAGAGCCGAGAGTAAGGGACTACTAATAGGTGGACATCTGTGGAGCGAAGATTTAGAGGTAGCTGATATGGAGTTGGGAGATTTGATAAATGGGGAGGGGCAGGTTATGTAGGGATTTGTAGACAAGCAGGATAATTTTGTACTGGATGCGGTATTTGCCTGGGAGCCAGTGCAGGTTGTAGAGAATAGGAGTAATATGATCCCAGGGCCTGGTGTGAGTGAGTACCCTAGCAGCTGAGTTTTGGACATATTGCAGCCTATTTATGGCCCTTTTCCACTACCCTTTTTCAGCTCACTTCAGCCCGACACGGCTCGCGTTTCGACTACCTTAGAACAGCACGACTCAGCTCGCTTCAGCCCTGCTTAGCACCCAAAACTCGCACGGTTTTGGAGTGGGGCTGAAGCGAGCCAAACCGAGCCGAGTGGGGCTAGGGGCGTGAGGAGACACTCCCCTGTGCACTGATTGGTGAGGAGGAGTGTCCTCACATGCCCCCACACACCCCGCGAGCACGCTGGGATCTGTAAACCCGGAAGAAGAAGAATTACGAATTACGAGAATTTCTGAAGCCTTATGCGCCTCGCCTCATCTATACGCTCTTGCCAGTATCTGTTGGCGTTGTCGGTGACAACAAGCCACAGCACCAAGACCAACACTAACGACTCCATGTTTATTGTTTACTATCTGGGTCGTGAGACTACCGCTTAAAAGATCACTGATGTCACTGTTTGCACCGCCTAACGACATCACGTGACGTCCACCCACTTTCGCTAACTCCACCCAATGTGTCCACCCACTTCCAGCCAGCACGGTTCAGTGCGGTTGTAGTCGAAATGCAACTCCAACAGCCCCACTCAGCCCGACTCAGCACAGCACGGCTCAGCCCTACTCAGCCGCGTTGGTAGTGGAAAAGCGGCATTAGTCACTTGGCTGGGATGCCATCGAGTAGGGCATTGCAGTAGTCCAGTCTTGAGGTGATAAAAGCATGTATAAGCGTTTCAGCTGCAGATGAAGTTAAAGAGAGATGGAGTTTGGAGAGACTTTTCAGGTGAAAGAAAGCTGTTTTAGTAATATTTTTAATGTGTGAGTCAAAAGAGAGAGTAGAGTCCAGAATAACACCCAGATTTCTTACTTCAACAGCAGTGAAGATGAAATAACCAGGAATAGATAGCTGTGAGTGCTCCAGTTTTTTCAAGCTAGAAGGGGTGGAAATGAGGATGGCTTCTGTTTTGTCTTGATTTAATTTAAAGTTCTGCACCATCCAATTGTTAACTGCATTTAGACAGTTGACAAGATTTGGATGGAGGGAGTGGGTGAGAGGGTTTGGTTTGAATGTAAATTTGGGTGTCGTCTGCATAACAATGAAAGTTGAGCCCATAATGCTGTATTATGTGGCCAAGAGGGAGGATCTCATCTCATTATCTCTAGCCGCTTTATCCTGTTCTACAGGGTCGCAGGCAAGCTGGAGCCTATCCCAGCTGACTACGGGCGAAAGGCGGGGTACACCCTGGACAAGTCGCCAGGTCATCACAGGGCTGACACATAGACACAGACAACCATTCACACTCACATTCACACCTACGGTCAATTTAGAGTCACCAGTTAACCTAACCTGCATGTCTTTGGACTGTGGGGGAAACCGGAGCACCCGGAGGAAACCCACGCGGACACGGGGAGAACATGCAAACTCCACACAGAAAGGCCCTCGCCGGCCCCGGGGCTCGAACCCGGACCTTCTTGCTGTGAGGCGACAGCGCTAACCACTACACCACCGTGAAGAGGGAGGATGTATATTACAAATAGTAAGGGTCCCAGGACAGAGCCCTGAGGGACACCATGAAGGAGGGGTGATTTAGGCTACATCCACACGACAACGGCAACGAGATGTTATTAAAAAAAATATCGCGTCCACATGGGCAACGGATCAGTAAAATATCAGGTACATATGGCAACGCAACGCTTGCTGAAAACGATGCAATACACATGCCACACCTCTAGGGGCGCTGTAAGACGGTCCCTTCGGAGACACCAGAACAATAGAAGAAGTAAGGACGCATGCGCATAAACTATTATGCGCGAGACTTCATATTCACCACAAAGTCAGAAAAATCTGTTCGTAAAATTACATTATAATGACCAAATACAATGAAAAGTATTTTTCCAGTCTCACCTGTGAAAGGTAATACCATGTGATCTCGTTTGGACAGCAAACCTGTTGGTACAGTTAAACGCAGCACATGAATGAGGCATCTTCATTCTCTGCTTTGACCTATCCAATATGGCGGCGAGGATGACGTATGATTCTACGCAGAAGGCGGCGTCTTTAATGGTCTGGAATAAATTGAATGCTACACGTTGATGGATTAATTTATTCTTCTACGCCCTTTTTTGAGGAATGTATTGTAGGACTTAAACCAACATCTGAAGAGGTGAGATCGCTCCTTTTTTTTTTTTCCTATTTTTGCTGGCGGGATTGACACTCTCTCACTTTGCACCATTACACAATAAATATTCACAGTGAAAATATTTTGTAAGCGCGTTTCATGAACTGTTATAGGATTTGTTGACAATTCGCATCGAGTTTGTTATACTTCTACCCGACGTGAAGCACATGTGGTTGTGATGTCATCGTAAACAAATCCGTTCTACTCATCCAGACGACTTCGCAACGGCGCCGTTGCCAGATCTTTCCACTCTGGAACCCATTCTCAAAAGATTTCGTTTTGGGGCACCCAAAACGCCGGTGCCGTGTGGACGACAGGCCGAAACGATAAACAATTTTATCGGATTCACCTGAATCCGTTGCCGTGTGGACAGGGCCTTAGAGGATCTAAAGTCTCCAATTGACACAAACTGTTCTGTCATGGTAAGATAAGATTTGAACCAGGCTAAAGAAGAACCAGTGATGTCAAGCAGAGTTTCTAAGCAGCTCAATAAAAGATTGTGACCTACAGTGTCAAAAGCTGCTGTAAGGTCGAGGAAAACAAGTATACCGACATGGCCAGGGTCAGCAGCTAACAGCAAATTGTTGACAACCTTGACCAGGGCAGTCTCGGTGCTGTGCATGGCCCTAAACCTAGACTGAAACTTCTCCCAAAGATTGTATTGGGCTAAATGCTCTTGGAGCTGATTGGCAACAATACGCTCTAGGACTTTTGCAATGAAGGGAAGATTGGAAATGGGGTGATTTTTTAATTTTTAAAATCAATAGTTGCTCCAGGTTTTTTCAAGACAGGAGTGATGGCTGCTGTTTTGAGAGCTTGAGGGACTAATCTAGTTGAAAGGGATGAGTTTATTATCTTGACCAGCGGGGGGCAGAGAACTGGCAGGCAAATCTTGACTAAAGGGGCGGGTAGAGGAGACGGGTGGTAGGCCTGGATTTAGATGCTAAGCTGAGGACATACTGCTCATCGACTAATGAGAAAGCAGAGAAGGATCCAGCTGGTGGTGGACAGGGAAAGGGGACGCTAGAGGGAGTGATGGGAGTGGATTTGATCTGCTTGTATATAGAGCTAATTTTGTTTTGAAAAAATTCAAGAAATTTACAACAAAGATCAGTGGAAGGAGTAAGAGGAAAGTTTTTAGCAGGCAAGAGAAGTTTGTTTACAGTAGAAAAAAAGGGCTCAAGGGTTTCCTTGGCCTCTGGTAATGATGGTGGTGTAATAGCTGGTCTTGGCATCAATTAGAGACTCTCTGTAGGCAGAGACATGGTCACTGTATGCCAGCGCATGAACTGTGAGGCCAGTTTTCTCTCTAGCTGCTGACCAGCAGCCTTCATTTTATGAAGCTCAGGTGTGAACCACAGAGTAGAGTGAGAAAAAGTACGTGTCTTCAGGGGGGCAAGGTGATAGTCAGCAAGGTGAGAGTTGTAGAGCATGACCAACTCCTCAGGGGATGAGTTTAATGATTTAATGGTCAGAATAGGATGTAATGTGTCCAATAAATCCGCTGTAACTCTGTTTTTGTGTTCCTGTATGTGACGGTGCGAAATGCACGCCTGCGAAGGAGAGGCTCAGGGACAGCAATATTAAATAAAATAGCCATGTGATCAGAAACACAGAAATCTCTGGAATATAAATTTGATGGTGTGATGCCAGAGGTACAAACAAGATCTAAGATATGACCCTTTGAGTGGGTGGGAAAATGACGGCACTTTTTTCCCACTAGTTCCATATCATGCGAATTCCCTTTACTGTCTATCTGCGCATCTCAGAATGACACAGGACAATGGGCGAACTAGATTTTTTTTTTTTTTTTTTCCCCAGCCACGGTATGCCGGAAATCCGGCACGGCGCCGGAACGCTATCACCCTTGCAATCAAGGACAGCCACAAAGTTTTTAGCAAAATCAGTTATCTGAGTCAACATGAATGTTCAAATCACCAAGCACCAGTATAGATGGACACAGAGCACTGACAGATGAAAGCAGCTCAGACAATTCATTAATATGATGATGATGTTCGTCATTCGTATTCGAATAGGACCAAGACTTCTGATCACTGGGGGTTGGGATGGGTGTGAAGATGGCTGATGAGACCAGTCTTGGCTGAGAAATGTCTGTCGCAATGAGGGCAAGGAATCCTTGGTGTCTGGCCAGGTTGACAGGTAGCGCTTTGTCTCTCTTTCCTCCTCATGCGGCTCTGCTCTTTGTCGCGGATGCGTTTGTTTTCGAAGGCTGTTACTCCCGAGCTGACAAGCGAACGCCACGCAGACCGGTTCTCAGCACACCTTTCCCACGAAGAATTCGGGATCAAACAGTGTTTGAGGGCTACTTTCAGGGTGTCTTTGTAACGCATCTTTGGACACCCCAGTGAGCGCTTGCCTGTTGACAATTCGCCATATAGCAGTCTTTTCGGGAGGCGACTGTCGTCCATGCGACGGACATGACCAGCCCAATGGAGCTGAGAGCGTAGGAGGATGGCATGGATGCTCTCTGACTCAGCACGCTTAAGAACTTCGGTATCGGGCACTTTGTCCTGCCACTTGACGCGGAGCAATGCTCTTAGACACCTCAGGTGGAAAGCATTGAGCTGTTTGGCATGTCGGCTGTAGACGGTCCATGTCTCACATGCATAGAGCAAAGATGGTAACACAACTGCTCGGTACACTTTGAGCTTAGTTTCCAGGCTGAGCCCACGACGCCCATTAATAAAAGCAGAGGTAACTCTGGGAGGCCGGTAAATGAGCAAAAGCAGTAGAGGTAGACCACCAGTAAATTTCAGAGCAAGACGTTCAAATGATGAAAAATCCTGCAAGGGCATAGATACAATCCTGTAACTGGAACGATAGATCACAGCAAGACCCCCTGCCCAGTTAAACATGGCTTCTCCATATACTCGTATCCTACAGGAGTAGCTTCATTTAAAGCCAGAAAATCATTTGGTATTTGCGAAGTTTCAGTTAAACATGGTAGATCTATGCCAACATTAGTGATCAAGTCATTAATGTAGGGTGCTTTTTTTTTTTTTTTTTTTTTTTTTTTTTTTTTTAAATTAAGAGATTGCACATTTAATAAAGCAAACTGTGCATTTCTTGAGGAAGGGCAATTCTGTGAAGTTTTAACTAAATTTATGGAACACAAGTTCGTAAAATCAACAGAGTGCCTCTCAGTGACAGTCCACTTGATGTTATGATTCCAGCTCCAAAACGAATCGACGTTGTTTGGATGTTGGTGGCGAGCAAACGTCCGTCCAGAGCCCCTATGTATATACTTAGGCCGACGCAGGAACCCAAAATGTTTGTGCGCAAGCAGAGTGTCAGGGAACTTTATATGTTTTATTCCCCAAATAGTGGAGATAGGCAAACGAATATTTAAGCGCCATGGAGAAGTCCCAGGAAAGCCGATGCGAAAGTATTGGCTCACTGTGAAGCCAGTGTAGGTGACTTAGATCAAAACAAGGAGCCAGAATAGAATCACTGTTGCACGCATTTGAACAGAGTAACCTACATGTGACAGGTCACCATCCAAGCAAGCAAACGTAGGCTACACACAGAGCAGCTAGCCAGACGCCTGTGCCCTGATCTTAACACGTTAACCAGCAGGATACACCACTTGACACTCCAGAGGGCAGGCAACAGAAATAGCCAGCCCTAGGGAGAGCAATAGTTCATTCTAATAAGAAGCTTACCCATGTAGCAAGTAAGAGACTTGCCCAAAAGAACAGTTAAGGCGGACACACCTAAGAGGGCTCGCGCAAGGTAATACAGGGTAGTCAGCGTTAGTAGTAGCCTAGTCCATCAGTTTGGCCAACAGTTCAGTAAACTCCTGTTTTAAAGTCCGGACAGGTAGATAAGATGAATCCCCAGTCAGTACACTGTCTATATCCTGATTTCAGCAGTAGCAGATGGCTTATCTTAGGATGTCAAGAGCAAACAGGTTTCCGAGGGCGTTGGAAATATCTGACACCGGTCGTCCTGGAATCTGCTCAACAGGTAACGTTACTGTTTAGGCTAGCATTTGCAGATGATGTTCAAGGAAACGTGAGATAAGAAACCCATCTCCCAGAGAAGGTTTGGGAAAATAAAACACAGATAGCGTGAAAGTAAAATACTTAAAATGGTAAAAATAACAAACAAACAAATGCGGGACCAGGGAGTAGCAGCAGCCAAATGCGCCAGCGTTCACCGATTGCACACAGGTGGATCTTAACTAATTATGTGACTCATATGAAAGGGGGTGAATACCTATGCACACTCCAGATTTCTGTTTTTTTTGTCTTAATTATTGTTTGTGTCACAATAAAACAATTTGCACCCTTAAAGTGGTAGGCATGCTGTGTAAATCCGATGGTAATAACCCTCTAAAAATACATTTTAATTCCAGTTTGTAATGCAACAGAACAAACACCAAGGGGGATGAATACTTTTTGCAAGACAGTGTAAGGATCTGAGTGACTTTGACAAATTGTGATGACTAGATGACTGGGTCTGAGCATCTCCAAACTCTGCATATCTTGTGGGGTGTTCCCAGTATGCAGTGGTTAGTACCTACCAAAAGGTGTGAACCAGTGACAGGGTCATAAGTGCCTAAGGCTCACTGATTCACATCGGGAGCAAAGCCTAGTCCATCTGGTCCAATCCCATAGAAGAACTACTGTAGCACAAGTGGCTGAAAAAGTTAATGCTGGCATTGACAAAGGTGTCAGAACATGCAGTGCATCACTGCTTATTGCAGTAGCCACAGACCAGTCATAGTGCCCATGCTGACCCCCTGTCTACCATGGAGGGTGCCTACAATGGGCACGTGAGCATCAGAAGTGGGCCATGGAGCAATGCGAGAGGTGGCCTGGTCTGAAGAATCACTTATGTGGATGGGTGTGTGTGTTGCTTACCTGGGGAAGAGATGGCACCAGGATGCACTATGGGAAGAAAGCAAGATGGTGTGATGCTCTGGGCAGTGTTCTGCTGGGAAACATGGGAGTTCAAGGTGTTGACCTGGCCTCCAACTTCCCCAGATCTCAGTCCGAGCAAGCATCTGTGGGATGCACTGGACAAAAATCTTGGTGCCAGATACTACAGCACACCTTCAGAGATGTTGTGGAGTCCAGGCCTTGACAGGTCCGAGCTGAATTGGTGGCACAAGGGGAAGTATTAAGCAGGTAGTTTTAAAGTTACGGCTGACTGACGTGTACAAGTAATCTACACAACTTTTTGTAAACCAAGTGACATTTAATACATATTCAGTTTAATATTAGATTTGATATACTGCCTGCTTGTTCACACTGACATTTTTTGTACGTTGGAATTACACTGCACGCATTTGATTTTACCCATCAACGTTAACTTTAAATTGTTTTTGCAGCCTCGGACAAACAGCATAATATTCGCATTTTTACTGCTGACATTGCACTTCATTTGATGATCACAATAAATTTATTTAATCTATCAACGTAGGACACAGTGCAAACCTTCACGAACAGTGGCGATCCTAGAGTGATTTACTCCCCGGGCAAAACCCCCTCGTGGCTCGTGCGGCGCCCCCCCCCGCGTTGGGCTCTGTATTAGCCAACAGAATGTTAACAGCTTTACATGGTCGTTTAAACATTTCTCGTTGTGTGTTGTACGTCGCGGACACGGCCCGTTATAAATTTGCTGTTACCAGAATGGCAATGATCAAGTCGTAATGTATTACTTAAGACTCTGTGTAATGTCATAGTAGTGTAGTACTATGGTAGTAAAGTCTTTTTGATGACTAGTACAACGTTCCGTTACGACAAGTTAGGCACACACACTGATGACGTCACCTACACAACTTTGGCGCCCCCAGGACCGCCCCTGTTCACGAATAACATGGTGAGCATGGATCAAGGGCACTCCAGAATGTGCAAGCTAAGCTACAACAGTATAGGTTCATTTAAAACACAAAATCTGCAGCATTTCTGAAATTGAATGGGCCTACAAAAGGTATTTAAAATAAATTTTGAAATATTTAACAAAAATGCCATTTGTACATTTTTAGACCCCTTGTAATTATGCCATCAACCACAAGGGGTCCACAGACCCTGGTTGAGAAATGCAGACCTAAATAAGTCTAGTTATATTCAGCAAAACATTCATTTATTGTTATAGGCTACATGGCCACAAAAGGAGCATGTTTTTGGTGTACAGAAACCTTTCTGAAAAATTTTAGTATATTACCATCCAGTATATTGGATACAATATTTATTTAGTTGCATCCTCCAATAGGTCAGCAGGGTTTTTTTTTTTTTTTAGTATGAACATATTATTATGCTCCTGGAAGAATGTAAGCATAAACCTGGAAGGTCGGAATATGAGGTTTGTCTTTTTGTGCTTCATGTCCAAGCAGACCATAGCACTGATGCACCTACACTTTCAACTGACTGCCCTGCACAATACCAGACCTCAGTCCTCATCTCATCTCATCATCTCTAGCTGCTTTATCCTGTTCTACAGGGTCGCAGGCAAGCTGGAGCCTATCCCAGCTGACTACGGGCGAAAAGCGGGGTACACCCTGGACAAGTCGCCAGGTCATCACAGGGCTGACACAGATGCCTCTTTTCTACCAAAGCAGTTCCAGGGCTGGTTCGGGGCCAGTGCTTAGTTTGGAACCGGGTTTTCTGTTTCCACTGACAAAGAACTGGCTCTGGGGCCAGAAAAACCGGTTCCAGGGTAGCACCAGCTCTTTGCTGGGCCAGAGGAAAGAACCGCTTACGTCAGTGGGGGGGCGGAGTTGTTAAGACCAACAACAATAACAAGACCGCGAAAGATCGCCATTTTTAAGCGGCGAGAAGCAGCAGCTGTACAAACGCGAAGTCATTTATTATTGTTGCTGCTGCTTCTTCCGTGTTGTTTTTGCTTCGATATTCGCACCAAGGTTTAAGCAAACGTAGCGACGTAACTGCATACCTGCAAACTCATGAGGGTTGAAAAAGGTGACAAACTACCGGTAACCCCCCGGCCCCCTTAAACAGCGCGCGATCAAGGAAAATAAAGGGAAAAGACAACATTTAAAACAAAGACAAGATTTATTCATTTTTAGCGTTGCAATTTTCAGTTTTGCATCTGACACCTCATTACATTACCATTAAGGAAGGAAAAGTATAAAAAGTAAAATTTGAATTTAAAAATTTAATTTTTGAAGTATGACACTGGAAACTTTCTTCAGCAGACCAGTTTATCATTTTTTAGACCTTTTGGCCCGAACAAGCCGTTCAAGGGCACGTTTATGCTGCTCTGCCATGTGCCTCTTTCGCGCCATGCTATCCTTCACCACCTCTGCCCTATTACCAGCAGCACTGGTAGATGGCTGGACACCAAATTCAGCCCTCCTTTCCTTCAGTGCTGCCAAATTCATGGGGTGTGTGTGTGTGTGTGTGTGTGTGTGTGTGTGTGTGTGAGAGAGAATCTCTCTCTCACACTCACACGCACAACTAACTGGTTCTCTGAATACAACCGAAATCAACACATATTACGTTATAATTTTAACAATCCCACCAATAGTTTCACATAAAAATGATTTCTCTTACCCAAAACACGCGTTTATAGATCCTTATGTTCAACAAAAAATGACTTTGTTCAAACTGATTTGACTTTTTTTTTTTTTTTCTGTTTTGCTTCAGCCCACAGAAACATCTTCCGTGTCGCGCGTTCAGTTCAAACGTAACAGCCCCGCTCCTTGCGTCTTACGTCATAAAAACGCGGCTCACAGACCACCAAATCACAGGTACCAAAAAAACCACCCTAAAGCCTCTTTAAATCGCACTCATCGTAACACAGCTTTCTCCGCATACTAAAAATGTTTTTCCGTCTCCAGATGTAATATAGAGTTCCGGAAAAAATCAGAAAATATGATTCCGTGAGCTGTTTTCAAGACTCAGTGTCCCGTTCTGTATTGCGTTTGGATGATCTCTGCCATCCTCCTATACACACCTGTATTCAAGAAAACCCCACCTCTATTCAGTTACAATTCGCGGATACTGTCCAGCGTGTTCTGTAAGACTATTGGCTCGTTGGAATGTCATCCAATCAGAGAGACGTTTGAAGTATGAAGAAGGTGGAAATGGTCTGAATGTGGGTGTGAGGAGAAAAGTAGTAGTAGTACTTTGAAGTAGTAGTACATTGAAACCAAATGTTCAGCAACTTAGCCTCGCGCACCCCCCCCCCCCCCCCCCCCAAAAAAAAAAAAAAACCTCTTCGGATCTACACGATTCACACAAGTGACCTATTTTGGGATCAAAACGGCGAATTTCGCCGAAAGGTGACTAGTTTGCAGGTATGAACTGACGTATACAGCGACGTAATGACGTATACAGCGATGTAATGACGTGGCACCGCAAGTGATGGAAAAGCAAAGTGGTTCTCAGCTGGCTCGCAAGTTGAACGAGTTGTGAACCAGCACTGGAACTGATTTGGTGGAAAAGGGGTAATAGACACAGACAACCATTCACACTCTCATTCACACCTACGCTCAATTTAGAGTCACCATTTAACCTAACCTGCATGTCTTTGGACTGTGGGGGAAACCGGAGCACCCGGAGGAAACCCACGCGGACACGGGGAGAACATGCAAACTCCACACAGAAAGGCCCTCGCCGGCCACGGGGCTCGAACCCAGACCTTCTTGCTGTGAGGCGACAGCGCTAACCACTACACCACCGTGCCGCCCCGACCTCAGTCCTATGATTTGGAAAATATACCATGAACCTCTAGCCAAAGTACACTTGGTGAAAGCGGACCTCAAGTAACCGGTGCCACCCATACCCGACAGGATTGGTAGTTATTTTGGTGATGGTGGCATAAGCAAATATGAGGAAAGAAATTTCACTTGTTTAATCCCAGGACATCATTTTAACAAGTGTCACACAAATCTAAATTTAACAGGGATAAAAAAAATTTGTAAGTGTCCTGTGGGGTGTTTTTGTCTTGAAGTTCTAATATTTGTGCTTGGTACTGGACTCTTTTTAATTATCATGACAGTTTAAGATGTATGTGGTTGACTTTTAGAGGGTTATCTCATACAACTCTGCTGCTTGCCCTGTTAGTCACACAGTGATGGAATGTAAGAAGCAGAGGCGTGTGTGTAAATGCTTGCTTGTGTGGATTTCTGGCAGATAGCGAGTCTCGTGAACAAGTGAGGCAGGCGTATCCTGGACCACCCACTGATGAGGCCAGCCTGGAGATCCAGCAGCAGGCTCTGCTCCGAGAGCAACAGCGGAGACTCGACAACATGCAAAGAGCCAGAGCCGTCGGTCAGACACACAAACAAGCACGCGTATGAACAAACGAGCGTTAAACAGAGGAAATTAGTGGGTGACCTGATATGTATAAGAGCTGATCCTCATCATGTTCTTTGATTTTTTTCATGTTCTTAGCTTTATGACAAATATTTAACTTAAAAAATAATCTTCAATCCTAAGCTCAAATGTCCACCTAGGAATAAACAATTAAACTTGGTCAAGAAGTGTCTCCTGGAATGACCAGCCTTGATTATTTTCCCCATCCTGAATTATTCCCTGTCCTAATGCTTGAAGGAGCTATGTAATTTAGCCCCATCTATATTTATGAAGAGTTGAGCACGTAATCCCTTGAATCCTATGTTCATGCTCGCATGGAGACGCACTCCCTTTTGTAATAACTTGTCTTTCTTATATTAGATTGCTTTGACCTGTCGTCTCCCATGAAGCCTGCTCCTCGTCGGGTGAGTGAGAGCAGTGCAGCAGGGCTGGCCTGCTTCCTTGTGACCCACTTTCCTGTGGTCTTTCAGACTTAACTGCACTGTATATCTTCTCTCACTGACAGCACTGCTTACTGACCTCGTATTTTTTATTGATGTGGTTATACCTACAGAAGGACAGCTGTGTCGAAGAGGCTGAGAGTGCTTCTATTGGTGAGCTGATCATTTTTTTTAAAAATCAGGAAATGGAACTACAGTGAAGTTTTCCTTTTTCTCTCGGCTTTCTGTAACCTCTCTCCTCGCCAGGTTTATGCCTAGACCACACTTGTTGAAGGATAATTAAATTAATTTTGAGGCTGAATGGTCCCTCTTAATTAGGGCTGTGCGATATATCGAATATACTTGATATATCGCCAAAAATTCTGTGTGCAATACATAAAATTATTATATCGTAACTATCGAGTATTTTATGGTCATCTTCCGACTTGCGTTCGTTTTGTGTTTGTTGTGTTTGTTTAAAACACCTCTCTGTCCCTCAGGCAGTAACGTGAGAGGCTGCCTAAGGGTAAAGAAAACAATAACGTCACGCACTCACCAACCAATCCCGGGCGACAGCTCGGTGCTGAAAGGAACTTCCGGGAAGATTTTCTAGTTTCGGTTGTGTTGCCAGATTGGGCGGTTTTAAGTGCATTTTGGCGGGTTTTGAACATATTTTGGGATGGAAAACGTCAGCAGTATCTGGCAACACTGCCGGCGGGAAGATTTCCTGGTTCCGGTTTACAGCGCTGACTCCGTTCGTGCAATTGCTGATTTTGCATAGGCTACCGTGTAAGCCAGGGCTGGGCAATTATTTTTTCCATGGGGCCACTTGAGAAACAGAAAATTTTGTGGAGGGCCGGACCAAAAGGCTGAACTAAATTTTGCATAATATTAATTGTATTTCTTTATATAAAGCAGTAAATAACATTGTTTTTACAAGCTGCTAAGACTGGTAAGAGTATGGAAAAAACGAGGTTGCCTTACAAACAATGTCATTTATTCAATCAAATTTCCCAAAACAATGGTTAACAAAATGTGAACGTTTGTACCTTTTTTTTTTTTCCCCCCCGAAGTCACATTCACCCCAAAACACAATAAAGACATCACAATACTGTCTTTCTACTCCAAATATCAAGCAAGATACATCATATTATAATAATGATGCCCACATTTGTAGTCTAATCACCTCATTTGGTGTTTTTCAGTTTTTTATTTGTTCAGTGAGAGAAATCTCGTCTCTGTTGGTCTTTAACGAGTGCATCAGAGTCAGGTTGAATGTCTGAGGTGGAGATGCGAAGCACAGCTGACAGATGATCATCAGTCGATTCGGTGTAGGTATCAGATCTACAGATCGGCTCGGGCTCCGGCGCCTGCTGGTGACGTCACACTATGTGATTGGCTGGACCGTTTGAAGGATGACGTACAAGTTTGTGGTTGGTCTGGACAAATTACGGAAGTAGTTATCGCGGGATTAGGTTTCGTGGGATTTCATGTCATTTTCATATCGCGTGCATTGCGTTTTTGTTGAACACAACTTCAAAATAAAAGCAATGCACATTCAGTCCATGCAGGAGGTAAAATTAGAAAATACGTTTATTTTGTAATTTCTAATTAACCTTACGCGGGCCGGTCAGAATGAACCAAAGGGCCGGATGCGGCCCGCGGGCCGTAAAATGCCCAGGTCTGGTGTAAGCTCTGTCAATTTCAGCGACAAATTAAAAATGGAAGCGGACGAATTGGTTCCTAAAAGAACTAGTAAGGGGTCAGTCATCTGGCATTTTTTTTTGATATTGCGAGGAGGACGTGGAACAGCAAATGCCAGTTTGTAAAGTGTGCAAAAAAACCCTGTCATCACGAAAGGCAGCAGCCGGAATTATACACATCTGAGGGGCAGAAAACATTCAAAAGTGTGCAAAGAGAAAAATTATGTTTTGCAGATCTCTCTCTATTGTGAATGTTCCAGTGGTTCTCAGTAGTCAGGTTAATAGCTTGGAGATCTATTTTTTAAAATAATTTAATGAATGAGCACTTTTCTTATTTAGGCTAAATGTTTCTCAGTGTTGAGCTTGCACTTTATTGGTTTGAGCTCTGAGCAGCTCTGTATTGTGTTGCCCCTTTGTTGCAATTTTCAAGATAGATGTGGCACAAATTGCAAAAACATTGTTGAATAAAAATAGTCTTATTTCAATTCAATTGTGATTAATCACGAACATGACAATTTAAAATGTGTTGTTGAAAACCACCTGTAAAGTTAACCAAGAATGTTATTTAATCTGCAGGGATTGTAGTGAAAACAGTAAAGAGTAAAAGATTTCATGGGGTCCTTTAGAGGAGATTTAAATATATCGAGATGTATATCGTGAAATGGAGAAAATGTATCGGGATATTCATTTTTTCCCATATCGCACAGCCCTACTCTTAATTATTTCAGAAGGTGTCCTGGCTTTAAACGATTATGTTCACAGATTATTCTGTAAGTTTGTGCGTGTGGTGTGAAAATCATAAAATCAAGTCATGGCCAGACTGATGTAAAGCCATAAATGTTAGTAATCATGACTGTTTGACTTCAGCTTACCAGTCGTATGACTTGTTCATGAGAAGTGAAATATGTCTTTAACATAAGCAGCCTTGCCTAAAATTGTGAGTTTTCTGAATACATTGTGTTTCTGTATAGTGTCTAACTTTTGTTCTGCTGCTCTATAGATGCAAATGGTTGTTCCTTCCCGATATCACCACACCCTGATCGAATCTCTGCTAGAGAGAGAAGACGGCGAGCCAGAAGGGCAGACTTCTCTAATGTTAGTGCTTCTGGTTATAATGTGACTCACGCTGATGTAGAAAGTGTATTGCATGGGATCTCAACCTTTTTTTTTTTTTTGCACAGACATAGACCCCTTTAACTGTGAAATAAATTCCACAGACTCTCAGTATAGTTTTATTTAATGGACATAATCAGACTATTTATGTATATACGGCTCATTATTTAAATATGTACAATAATTGTCTTTTTTGAGCCAAAGAGCTTTTATTCCTGAATGTTTGAAGTTCAAGCTGAACGAACTTCTGAAGTTTTATGAAGATTTTTCACTGCTAATTGTGTGAAATGCCTTCTATAAGCTGATTGGCTGAAAGTTGCCAGCGTTTTGCCATAATTCAGTGATGATTGATTGATTGATTGATTGATTGATTAAAAATCCAGTCACAGATTAGCAGAATCATGCAGCACACCAAATTTCATCTTGATTGGACTTTTGGCTCCTGAGAAACTGCTGTTTTGAGCTCATCTCTGCTGCGTATCTATGACCACACCCCAGGCATCTTTTTTTTTTTTTTTTTTTAATCATTATTGTGGTTCACACTCTCCTGAATAGTTTTTATTTCATGGGGGGAGAAACCTCAAAATACTATAGGGTTATCACTACATAATTGGATCCCCAATCATGATTGGTTATGATTTCCTGTAAAACTTCAACAAAAAAAAATCTGCCTTTGTCTATGCATCACAGGCCCCTGGTGGTCCTCGGATTGCACTTTGAGAACCATGGGTCTGTTGGTTAGTGACTGTGATGTTCTGAGTCACACTGATGTGGATGCCTTTTCTTCAGGCTACGGAGACCTTCAGTGGAGAGAGGATCAGCTATTCTTTGGGTTCAGCAGACAGCCTTCAACTGGACCAAGTGCAAAAGCTGAACCAGCGAAGGATGAGAATGTTGGATGACATGAGTGAGAAGGACCGGAGATCAGGTGAGGGAGACGGAGAGAAAATGAACTCTGAATCCACTCAGTGTCTTAAACTGCAGGCAGTCTGTAAACATGCATCTTTGCGAAACAGATGTGTCCGAAATCAAAACGTTGGGGTCCAGTGTGGTGCCAACATGGTTGGCTTGTTGCCTGTGTGGCTCTCAACTTGGTCTTTTACTACTGTTCTTGTTTGTTAATTCCACCCTGTCGTTGCTGGTGTATGATGGACAGGCTTTACTGGACATCAGGTCTGCAGTGCTCAGTTCTGTCTTTACAAATGATTCCTGTTTTCACCTACCACCTCTCCTGGTGCTTCCTGGCCTGAATAGATCTGGCGTGTCTTTTTGTACTGATACCGGGTGAGCTGTGCCGTATCCAGAGAAGCCATTGCAGGAGAGGGACATGAGCTGGGATCCTGGTTAAGCTTGGAGATGTTGGACTATGTTATCTTCCGGATATCCTCACCCTTTTGGTTGGTTGAAGCAGGGATGAGAGTTTTCCGCTTTTTCTGAGTAAAAATCAACCTTTTTATATTATGCCAAATCCGTTGAGTTCCCCCCCCATTTATTGAGGGGGGTTGGGGTATGTTCCTTTGTGATACTCAAGCGTAATTCATTCCTACGATGATGTTACTTGTTTACATTTTCGCCATCTTTAGTCTCGCTAAGGGTGTTTTCACACCTGGTCCCCTTTAAAGGAACCAGACTCGGTCCTCTTTAAGTGGACCAAAAAGTGGACCAACAGAAAAAGAACTCAGTTCTTTGTGTTCACACTGTGAATTTATTACAAAGAGGACTGGGTTCTCTTTCTGGTCCAGTTAAGCTTTGATGGGGCCTCAGTCCTCTTTCTGTTCACACCAGGTCCTCTAGAGCCCTCAGACCCCCAGTGCATGGAATTCTGGGTAATTTTCTCTTGAATCAAAATGTCTGCCATGCTTGCCCTGCTGTATTCTTTGATCAAAATAGTGCAGATTAAGGAAAATAAATATATATAATATTATTGTGGCCGACTCGTCAGTCAGTAAGTTCAGAGAACTGTAAAGCGGCTGTGGTAAGTTCCAAAAGGAAGTTGAGTTTCCCTGCTACAGTCACGTGACCAACTACGGCAAACGAAGAAGGTTAAACTCCAGTGAAAAAGGCAAAGTGAACCCGGTGCACTTTTTGTTCACAATGCGCAGATTAGGCGAACCGTACTGTTGATTTTTAGCGAACCGTACTGAGACCACCTCCTGAGGTGGTCTCAGTTCGGTTCGCTTTAAAGGGGTCTGGGTACGGTTGGAGTGTTCACATATGCGCAAAAAATGCTGAGTCATCGATCTGAGTTCGGTTAGATGGCTGAAGGGAACAAAGTCTGAAAACACCCTAAGTCTCGTGGCAGAATACGTGTTATCTACAATGTAATTGGCCAAAACATCGATGGCGAGAGCATGATGGCCAATCACAAGTTCTTACAAAAGTACCCACATCCATTAGATTAGACCACATCAAAACACAGGAGCAGCTTGCCAATGAAAGAAAAAGGAAAAGAGAGGACTGACGAGCTCTTGTCTTTGGCCAAAAAGCTGAAGAAGTCGTCGAAATGATTAAATGAAAATGAGAAGTGACTGTGAACTATAAATAATTGTATAAAGTGTACATAGACATTATCCCATCAACTTAGCATTCGTTTGATTTAATACATTGAACATGTACATGATGGTCAGTAAATCTGAATTAATGCTGACCGTTTTGAAAACAAATATTTCAAAAGACTTGAAGAAATCATATGCAACTAATGAGGACATGGGGAGAAAAGGTCAGTCACCCTAAGAAATTTTATTTAATATATGAACATTTTGATAATTAATAGAACTTAAGTTTAATGTGAATTTAGTTTTTCATTTTTGTTGATCATGAATTATAACCATACCCTTGAATGTAGAATGTGATTTTTATTTTGAATTCAAACAATACTCCTATTGATTTGAAACATATTTTCATGGAAATGTATAAAAAAAGCCAAGATGTATAATTTTTTTTCTTTTTTTTTTATCTACTACAGCTCAGATTGCAGGAAAACTGGTTTGTAAGGCTTTATTTTTCAAAATTCCCCCCCCGGTTGGCTTCGGGCGCCTTTGGCACCCTTGCATACCTTTTTTTTTTTTTTTTTAAAATCTTGTTTTCTACTATTTTGATGACCACCCACTCTCATCCCTGTTGAAGGTGGTTTGTTCTCATCAGGAGCTAGTGCTGTAGTACTTGAGACCAGTCTCAAGGCCACTTTTTTCTCAGACTCAAACATAGAGGACCCAGGATCTTATTTCAAGACCAGTGAAGACCACACCTGTGGGGATTTCACTAAATTGCCTGTGTATTGTCTGATTTTATTTGTTACTGTGAGGTGGATGTAAAATTTCCTGCTTCAGATACAACCAGTAACATGACTCCTTGCTAATTTGAAAATTTTCTGCCTGATAATAGCGGTCACCCCTCCCCCACCCCTCATTCTCTCACGCTGGTCTTGCCCTGCCTTGGGCTTCATCTTGAGTTGATCTCAACCCCTCAAAGTCTTGGTCTCGGTTTAGGTGGTCTTGACGACAACAACACTGTTGGGAGCCGACCTTAAGCTGTTCGGCTTTTGACCCAACGCTTCATCCTGGTAATCTCGCCAACTCTTGGTCCTCATTAGCCAGCAGATGGCCTGTTGGACCCCAGTGTTTCTCTTCTAGCACTCGGGGAGTAAATCCTGCTAACCTTTGTACACCTGACTGGCTCGCTCTGCCTGCAAACTTCCCACCAGCTTTGAAGTTGGCTCTGCTCACTGCAAGATCAGTGTCTAATAATTATATTTTTAATTAAATGACTTTAACGTCGAAGGACCTCGGTTTTCTTTTTATTACAGAGACATGACTTAAGGCTACCGATCTTGATGATTTTAATGAGGAAGTACCCCCGGCTGTGTCTTTTTAAACTTGCCTAGATCTACAGGTCCTGGAGTTGGCTGCCTCACCATTTGTAAGGATGTTTTTCCACACTGAACTGGATACGGTGTCATCTCAGTTTTGAACTACTACTGTGTGGCTCTCCTACTTCACATGCTGTTATTTACAGACCTCCAAAGCAAATCCGGAGTTTTACTGACTTTTAAATTTGATGCTACCTCCAGATATTAATTTTTTTTTTTCCCTTCCCCTTCTTCGTTGGCGATTTTTAATATTCACATTTGCTGCCCTGACAAGCCACTTGGGAAGGATTTTCTTTCACTTATTGATTCATTTGATTTTACTCAGGCTGTTTGTGGTGCATTACAGCTTGGGGCATTGCTTGGACCTGATTTTATTTCATGGTATTGATGTCAGCAATGTGGAAATTGGTGATTATACATGTGTCTGGTCATCTGCCTGTATTCTTTAGTGCTGCTTTTGTTTTCCTAAGAATACTGCAGCTGCTCCTTATAGTCACTCTCGATTTATTAGCGGTGATACTGCTGCTGATTTTATGTCCGCTTTAAATACAACAGCTATTTCATTATTTGAATGTTACAGTAGTCTTGCGGATGTAATCACTCATTGTGTGATGTCTTAAAATCCGTCAGTTTTAAATCCAGTTCAGTGTTTGTTAATCCCCCGCTGGCCAAAAGGCTCGAAGAGAGATTGTGGTGATTTTCGTCTGTCTGTCTGTCTGCCCGCCCGTCCCAGGAAGGGTGCTCGCCTTTGGAGATCAACTCCTCTCACAATTTTTGGAGGAATTTCATGAAACTGGCAGGATTCTTTGTTATACGTTGGTAATACACACGTTGTAATTTCATTAAATTCAGTCACATTTTACCAGCGTTACAGCCCTTAATTAACAAAATTATACTTTGACAGTTTCATGAGTTTTTTCCTTGACATCAACTCCCCTCAACAATTTTTGGACAAATTTCTCAAAGCTTGGCAAAAGGCCTTGTTATATGACGGTAATATGCATATTGCAATTTAATTTCGTTTGTGAAAATTTGATGAGTTTTGACCCTTGATTAAATAACTGACAATTTCATGAGGGTGTACGTTCTTCTGAAATCGACTCCTCTCACAATTTGTGGAGGAATTTCACCAAACCTCGCAGGTTTTGTTATATGACAGTCGTACACATTGAAATTGTTTAATTTGGGCAGATTTTACCAGTTATGCCCTTCATTATTAACAAACTTTGGCAATTTCATCAAGGTGTGCTTGCTTTCTGAAATCAACTTCCCTCACTTTTTATCCCCCGCTGGCTGAAAGGCCCGAAGGAGGATTATGTCATGGCGATGTCCGTCCCAGGAAGGGTACTCACCTTCTGAAATCGACTCCTCTCAGAATTTTTGGAGGAATTTCACCAAACTTGACAGGATTCTTTGTTCTATATCAGTAATACGCATATTGCAATTTCGTTCAATTCAGTTGCATTTTACCAGAGTTACAGCCGAGTTACCAGCGGGGGATATTATGCTCTCGGAGCACTCTTGTTGGTTAAATGAGTGTTCATTCTTTAAGATGTACTTGCCCTCAGGCACCGAGCCACTGCAGATGTCTTTGGAAACTTGTAGAGCTCACCTTGACTGTGCAAGCTTGACTTGAGACTCTTGGTCCTTTTTCTTTTGACATTTTGCAAACACTTCCTTATTAAACAGGATCATTCCTGCATACTTGAAGCATGCAGTTGTGTCCTCTTTTAAAAAAAAAAAAAAAAAACTAATCTGGAGGACTTGGAAAAACGTGACCTATTTCACAACTACCATTTTTATCTAAAATCTTGGCAAAGGTTGTTCAGGATCAAGTTCAAAACTTTTCTACAGATAAATAATATTCAGGAGGCATTTCAGTCTGGTTTTCAACCACATCACAGCATGAACTGCCCTTTTTGAAGGTTATAAATGATATTCTGTTGGATGTTGACTCTGGCACACGATCAGTTCTTATGTTGCTTGATTTTAACTGCTTGGGTGTGGGTTGGTCTTTTTTTTTTTTTTTTGGTCATGATTGGCGAATCTAGTGGGTTTAAGGGATCGTGTGTTGAACTGGTTCAAGTCCTACCTTAGTGATGGGACTTTTTAATCTTTGTCCTCAAGAGCCCACATAAATTGTTTGGTCCTACAGGGGTCCATTCTGGGTCTTCTCCCTCCCCACCCCCTCTAGCTCCTTCACCTGGGTCAAATTTTCAGGAAGCATAACACATCCTTGCATTGCTATGCTAATTTACCCAGATTTATTTGCCAGTCAACAGTAAATGTTTTTTTTTAAATCATTCTTTCTGACCTTTTAAAAGAAAAAAAAGCCATCCATTGTTTAAACACCTTTTTAACGAAGACAAAACTGAGATTTTTATTGGTCCTGGTTCATTGGATGACTTGGTTTGTTACACATCACTGTAAACCCTTAGTAAAAACACCAAGGGGTGGTTATTAATGGAGATTTGGTAATCAAGTAAGCCAGGTCATAAATGTTGCTGTTTTTATCAATTCAGGATTTTTGCAAAAGTCAAGCCCGTAATTAATTTGAACGACGCACACCTTCACTTTTTCAAGACATGATTAGGTTAACTCTATACATGGGGATCGGCGTAACTCTTATCCCAGTTGCAGCTTGTTCAGAATGTGGTAGCCAGATTTGTTACAGGTACTCTCTGAAATACGAGTCTTTTACTCCAGTACTCGTATTGTTACACTGGCTGCTAATTAAATTCGGAGTTGAATTCATGATTTTACTTTTGGTTTTTAAATCCCTTTGATTGATCAAGCGCCCAGTTACTTGTTAGAACTGTTCACCCTCTACATTCTGTTAATGACCCCATTTTTTAGTTGGGCTGTAGGCCAGGCAGAAAAGATAGATGGGGGGGGGGGGGGACTTGGGCTTTGTGGTGTTGCCCCTCAGCTCTGGAGTAGCCTCTTTGTCAGAACAGCAGCTTCTCTCCCTTTTTACTTTTAACTGCTCTGTTGGTAATTACTTATTTTGTATACTGTGGCACTGACTTGCCATTTAAGTTGTGAAACTCATTTTCAATGTTCTGTAACATTTTAAATGCAACTATAAATGGTTAATGTATATTATTTGATTAACAGAAAAGTCACCACATCCTCGAAGGACGAGGTCAGTAGATAGATATGCTATTGCAATGCAGGTTTTACCAGAATCGAACACGAAGTCTTATTGGTAATATTTGTTAGACTTGAGATGCAAATCAGCTGTGACTTAAGTTTACCAAGTCTCAATCCTTTTGTGCTGCATATTGTAATTCTTTCCTCTGTAGGAGACATATCTGTTGATGAAGAGGATGACTTTTGGCAGCAATCTCCACCCTCTGCCCATCGTGTTTCTACAACAACAGTCGCCACGGAGGCCTGGCTCCGCCCTGGCACCACAGAGACGCTGAAGAAGCTGATGGCAGGTCGAAGGCCATCCAGCCGCAACCTGCCAAGAGATGAACGTGACGCACAGTCCACTTACCAGGGCTAGTGCAAAGTTCAGGCTAATTTAAAACCAAACAAGGGTGTGACTTTTTTTTTTTTTTTAAATTTGTTCCATGGCTTGGTTTGCTGTCATGAAGCAGCTGCAAAGGCCAGATGGGTCTGAAGCCATAGCTGGATCACTTTAAATGAGCATCACAGCACCGGAAAGGACTTACTGTACAGTCTGTTTTGGTACAGCTTAAATGACTGACTTGTTTTTCTATATTTGATGTATTTTAAATATGAATTATTTTTAAAGGTATGAGTGCAAATGCTGATCATTAAACTGTCACTAAAACTTTTAATAGTCTGAGATTCTGTGTAAATTTGAGCCATGTTGCTGTAGGATTTTCCCCAGCAGTGGTCGTGTGTTCAGCCCTGGGTTACTAAACAAACAGCTGTCCAGTAAATATACCTGGGACTTAAGTGTAGAAAATCAATTTTTAGTTCATTTTAACAAAATATTGCATCCATTTATCAGGGGGAAAGAAGGCTAGAATTATAGCAAGTTGAGAAACTTTATTGACCTGTCTGGCCTGATCAGGATGTGGGAGGATAAGCAGTAATGTACACAGTTGTACAGATCATTTATTCCACATAGAAAACTTTACAGTGCTGTACCATTATACACTTTCTCCACCGTAATCAGGAATGCTTCAGCTCAAACCGTCTTTAAGCGCAACGATTCACTCAGTCCTATCGAACACAACCCCATCCCCGAACCAAGGAAGATTTAAATATATTAGCTTTTTAAATTTGTACACATACATTGAAGCTTACGTCAGGATTATATAGACCAGTGCTGCGGCTCTCGTTAGGGTGCAAAATTATTTTTTTAAACCTCCCCCCCACCCAACTTCCAGTTTTGAAGGATTGCAGATGTTGCCTTCAGTATAGGTTTTTACCTTAAAAAAAAAAACGCATCAGTACATATAAAATGGAATAATTTAACTATATATAGTTATCAATTAGAAATCTTATTGGACAATCTGGGAGCGATGGCATAGTTAAATAAATTATCACAAAAGTAAAAATCTCCAGTGCATTTGAAAAGGAAAACGAGTGCAGCAAATTCAGAGAAACCAAAAAGATTTAGAAATAAAATCTAGTGTTATGGGATTATTTTACAAGCTGCTTTTCTGTACACCTAGATCAATTCATGCTAATGTTAGCCATTAGCGGTGCAAAACCAAAAGTGACGTTAGAACAGTTGAGTAACAGCCGTTACTCGTTATCCATAATCCGTGACTAATTACTAACTCCTTTCATCATCATTCTTACAGCTTTAGGATTATGTTGAAACAAAGTGACACCATTTTGAAATTTATTCTGAGGATCTCAGAGGTTGAATAGTTGTCATGACCGTAATCCAGATCCTATAGATGATTACGAGTCTTGTACAAGCCCAGGATTATTTCCAGTCTAGACCCAGTCTGGTCTAGAACATTACTACCAGTACCATTGAGGCACTCTTCTAGAAGCTTCCAGTCAGTCTTTTCAGGGCCTCCACAGTGCCCTTCGTTGGGCGGCAGATAAGAACGAGGGGCGATTTCAGTGACCGTTTCTAGGCCTCGTGCTCTGGTTCCAGCGTGTGAGCGATGTGGAACACGAGCCCGATGCGCAGGAAGAACTTCCTCAACACGGCCCTCAGCTCAGGGATCAGGTCGAACTGCATGATCTCGCACAGCAGCGGGTAGTAACGGGTGGCGTGGGCCTTGAACTGGACACACACACACAATTACAACTCTAAAATGCTGCTCAATGAGATCTGACGACATAAACAAGCATCATGAAGGTAGTAGGATTGAGAGCAGCACTCACCCGGTCATCACTAATCTTCAGCACTTTGGTGAGGAAGAGGAGCAGCAGGTTGGTCCAGGCCTCACGGTGAGACTCTGATGTCAGTGTGAGGAAATAAGCCACGGCATCACTGCACACACTGCACAACACGGAGAGGTCACCAACACGCTTACTATAAATAACCCTAACGGGCAATCCTTTGATCACCCTAATGACTCGCCGTTCACACCAGTGACCCACACCAACACATGAGCTGGTCATCAGAATTCTGATTCTGATCCAGGAGAGGATAAATACCTGATACTCCCTATTAGTCAGACAGAACTGAGGAAGCCTTTCGGACGAGAGGTGAAACGTTTTCAAGAATTTTCAAGCAAGTCCAGTTGCCCATTTCTACCACCCACAGTTTACTATGACCTGGATGATTGAGAATCTTCAGACATGTTACTATAAATACTCGAAATTCACTTACGACTGCAGGAATTATTAAAGGAACAGTCCACCGTACTTCCATAATGAAATATGCTCTTATCTGAATTGAGACGAGCTGCTCCGTACCTCTCCGAGCTTTGCGCGACCTCCCAGTCAGTCGCGCTGTCACTCCTGTTAGCAATGTAGCTAGGCTCAGCATGGCCAACGGTATTTTTTGGGGCTGTAGTTAGATGCGACCAAACTCTTCCGCGTTTTTCCTGTTTACATAGGTTTATATGACCAGGGATATGAAACAAGTTCAGTTACACAAATTGAAATTTAGCGATTTTCGATGCTATGGAAAGTCCGCACTATAATGACAGGCGTACTAACACCTTCTGCGCGCTTCGGCAGCGCATTGATATCTGAGCTCCTGTTTTCCCCCTCTCCCCTGACTAGACTGTGTTCCAAGGAGTGCAGGCTACTTGTCTTGGTGGTCACATTGGTTGTATTGACGGAAGTTAGGGGGGGCGGGGGAGAGAGAAAAAAAAAAAACAGGAGTGAAGGCATCAATCACCGCCTAGTGGTAGCGTGTCCGCCTCTCGATCGGGAGATCGTGAGTTCTATTCACGGTCGGGTCATACCAAAGACCATCATAAAAAAATGGTACCTACCGCCATCTGGCAAGGCACGCTGCAATACAGATGTGCATGGGGAGTTAAACTCTCGTGGTTACCAGAGGACTAGCCCCCCACTGTAACCCTAGCTATGTAATAGGCGAGAGGCCGAGGGCTATGGAAACGGAGATCGGCGCCACCCGATGCGCCACATACAGGTTGGGCCTGGTTAGTACTTGAGTGGGAGACTGCCTAGGAATACCAGGTACTGTAAGGCGTGGGAAGGACTTTGAAGGCATCAATGCGCTGCCGAAGGTGTTAGTACGCCTGTCATTATAGTGCGGACTTTCCATAGCATAGAAAATCGCTACGTTTCAATTTGTGTAACTGAACTTGTTTCATATCCCTGGTCATATAAACCTATGTAAACAGGAAAAACGCGGAAGAGTTTGGTCGCATCTAACTACAGCCCCAAAAAATACCATTGGCCATGCTGAGCCTAGCTACATTGCTAACAGGAGTGACAGCGCGTCTGACTGCGTCTGACTGACTGGGAGGTCGCACAAAGCTTGGATAGGTACGGAGCAGCTCGTCTCAATTCAGGTAAGAGCATATTTCATTATGGAAATACGGTGGACTGTTCCTTTAAGAGAGAGAGAGAGAAACACACAAGTGGGCTTGAGATGAAAGTTTAGTGCGTCTTTTCTACCTCACTTTAATACAGAAAGCAGTGAAAGTCTGGAATGAAGCTCCTTGAGTCCTTCCTCTTAAAAAAAAAAAAAAGGCTCTGCTATCAGGCAGGTTTAATCGATTATACGACAGAGTGGTGTGTTAGAGCTCGACATGAAGAAGAGTAACTGTACTCGTCAGAAGTTATCATGGCTCTCGAGTGGCACAACACAAAAGCGCTCACCCTGTTACCCAGAGGTGAAGAGGGCAAGGTGTGAGACGGTAGTGTCTTACTTGAGCAGGCGTCTCTGCACTTCCTCCCAGGCGTCTTGTCTGCTTGGGTCTGTGTACATGCGGAAGAGGATGCGCAGGCCGCAGGCCAGGCTGCTCGTCTCCTGCTTCAGCAGGTTGGGTTTGGACTTCCCTTTAAAACCTAAAAACACACACAACTCGGATATCAGGTTTCCTCAAAAAGCACCATCTCGAGACGATGAATTCTGACTGCGGTCCTCTGCCATGAGCTAGTCGCGGTGTGTAACTCATGAAAGACGGACAGCAGATACACACCAGCCTTCCACAGCGCTGTCCTCTGCTCGTTGTTGGAGTTGAAAGCTTTAGCAAAATGGTGCGACTCCAACAAGCAGTCGAGGAGTTTAAACAGCTGCTCCGAGGTCAGATAGCGGTACATCCCCTGATCCTGCGTCTCCACGTGGACATCAGCACCCAGAGCATCTCTCTGCACAGCACATTTACGCATGCAGGTGAGGAAGCTTCTTTTTTTTTTTTAAACACACAGCTCGGTACAGAATACGTCGTAGTACCTGTGCTGCTGCGAAGTTCTCAGCGTCCTCCTTCTTGCTGGTGGCTGGGAAGAAGACGATGTTGTCGATGGTCTGGATGAGCTCCAGCTGCACCACACACTTAATAAGCAGTGCTGCAAACAGCCTCTGCTCCTGGACTTCTGCATCTCACACACAGGATTAACTGATCAAAATTAAATGCACTGGTATTTACAGTGGTGCTTGAAAGTTTGTGAACCCTTTAGCATTTCCTATATTTCTGCATAAATATGACCTAAAACATCATCAGATTTTCACACAAGTCCTAAAAGTAGATAAAGAGAACCCAGTTAAACAAATGAGATGAAAATATTATACTTGGTCATTTATTTATTGAGGAAAATGATCCAATATTACATATCTGTGAGTGGCAAAAGTATGTGAACCTCTAGGATTAGCAGTTAATTTGAAGGTGAAATTAGAGTCAGGTGTTTTCAATCAATGGGCTGACAATCAGGTGTGAGTGGGCACCCTGTTTTATTTAAAGAACAGGGATCTATCAAAGTCTGATCTTCACAACACATGTTTGTGGAAGTGTATCATGACACGGACAAAGGAGATTTCTGAGGACCTCAGAAAAAGCGTTGTTGATGCTCATCAGGCTGGAAAAGGTTACAAAACCATCTCTAAAGAGTTTGGACTCCACCAATCCACAGTCAGACAGATTGTGTACAAATGGAGGAAATTCAAGACCATTGTTCCCCTCCCCAGGAGTGGTCGACCAACAAAGATCACTCCAAGAGCAAGGCGTGTAATAGTTGGCGAGGTCACAAAGGACCCCAAGGTAACTTCTAAGCAACTGAAGGCCTCTCTCACATTAATATTAGCCAATGTTCATGAGTCCACCATCAGGAGAACACTGAACAACAATGGTGTGCATGGCAGGGTTGCAAGGAGAAAGCCACTGCTCTCCAAAAAGAACATTGCTGCTCATCTGCAGTTTGCTAAAGATCATGTGGACAAGCCAGAAGGCTATTGGAAAATGTTTTGTGGACAAATGAGATCAAAATAGAACGTTTTGGTTTAAATGAGAAGCGTTATGTTTGGAGAAAGGAAAGTACTGCATTCCAACATAAGAACCTGATCCCATCTGTGAAACATGGTGGTGGTAGTATCATGGTTTGGGCCTGTTTTGCTGCATCTGGGCCAGGATGATTTGCCATCATTGTTGGAACAATGAATTCTGAATTATACCAGCAAATTCTAAAGGAAAATATCAGGACATCTGTCCATGAACTGAATCTCAAGAGAAGGTGGGTCATGCAGCAAGACAACAACCCTAAACACACAAGTCGTTCTACCAAAGAATGATTAAAGAAGAATAAAGTTAATGTTTTGGAATGGCCAAGTCAAAGTCCTGACCTTAATCCAATGGAAATGTTGTGGAAGGACCTGAAGCGAGCAGTTCATGTGAAGAAACCCACCAACATCCCAGAGTTGAAGCTGTTCTGTACGGAGGAATGGGCTAAAATTCCTCCAAGCCGGTGTGCAGGACTGATCAACAGTTACCACAAATGTTTAGTTGCAGTTATTGCTGCACAAGCGGGTCACACCAGATACTGAAAGCAAAGGTTCACATACTTTTGCCACTCACAGATATGTAATATTGGATCATTTTCCTCAATAAATAAATGACCAAGTATAATATCTCATTTGTTTAACTGGGTTCTCTTTATCTACTTTTAGGACTTGTGTGAAAATCCAATGATGTTTTAGGTCATATTTATGCAGAAATATAGAAAATTCTAAAGGGCTCACAAACTTTCAAGCACCACTGTAGTATGACCTGAAATTTCCTTCAGCACCACATCGCGTCATATGGAACATCGATTAATTCTAACGGACCGAGCCGGTGGATGTTCGTGGTGCAGAAGCTGACTACCTTGGCAGAGTTTGGATAAATGAACTTGAGCACAAGTGCAGGATCTGTAAATATGCGAATAAACTATACACATGGTGACTTGTGCTGGATTTTAAACATGCCTGAAGACAAATTGCACTGAATCTGTCTCCGATTCTCTGCAAGCGCCTTCTCCATACTGCTCAGAGAGTGCTGGTCCTCAGCCCGTGTCTGGATGTCCACAGACTTCTGGGACGTGGAGTCCTGTAAATGTCACACACAGTGCATTAATCACTATTAATCAGGGCTGGGCTCTGCCCCCAGGTAAAAGATCCACCATCAGAAGGGTGACGACCGAAAGCAACAATCCGATTTTGCGTACCAGCTGTTTGTCCGACTCTGGCTGAGTCACGTGATCACCATCCGCACCAGCCGGCTTCCACGTCAACAACCTGGGAGGAAGACAGGACACAAATAACTGACTCGCTTTCCTTCAAACAGGACAGACGTTGCGGTCACCGACTCCACCGTCCGAGGAGTGCGTTTGGAACTCACGCGTGTGGGATGGTGGTCTTGAAGATGTCCAGCATGCAGTTGCACGTCTTGTCCCAGGTCTCGGCCGTGAACTTCTCTCCATTCAGGATCACTACATTCTCCAAGCAGTTGGTTCCGGACCTCGCCAGCTGCTCATTATCTGCAGAGAGAAAGATGTGGTATTAAAAAGCATAATTATACAGATTCAACATTCCACAGTCTCACTTTTTTTTTTTTTAAGTACCTGCAGCTGCGAAGTTTTATCCACTCCAAGTTAAACCACTCGTCTAACTGTCCCCCTTTAACGGCGTTAGAACGGTTTGCAACCCAGCGTCAGCGAAGCAAAGGCCAGATCTCTACACTTCACAATATGTTCTCAACCCGTTCTAAAGATTCATCTGACTCAAAGAGGAGGTTATGGAGTGAGGACTTACAGGAACGTGTGCTGGACAGTGAGTGGAGTCAAATATGCTCAAAAGGCCCAGAGCCTCTCCATTAACTCTAGACGCAAATTAATACAATATAATTGGATAACGAGGGCCTACATTACCCCAGTAAAGCCGAACAAATTTAACCCAGACACTTGTGTGAAATGTCAAACTCATAAAGGCACCCTCTTCCATTGCATCTGGGAATGTGAGAAGATGCAAACATTTTGGAAGGAAGTAATACGTATAATTTCCAAACCCGGGGGCGGAGTCGAGGGTTCTACGGAGTAGACGTGTTTAGTGAGAGCTCCACAAACTTTGATTTTAAACCTCGCTTTCTGACACTTTATTTTACTTTTTACTCAAACTCAATGGTCGAACAACGATAAAGAAACCTGTTACGAAAAAACAAGGTCGTCTCCTCTCAGGGAACGGCGATAATTCAAGTCGGGAGGAGAGTGAGGCAACAGCTAATGCGGGCGCTACAATTCAAGATGTGCTAACCGCCATTAGCACGCTCAGTGACGATGTAGATAAACGCTTTACGGAGCTGGGCACCACTTTCAACAACCTGAAAGCTGAGGTGTCGAACATCAACGTGAGAGTGACCATGACGGAGGAAGCCACTATCTCCCATGAGAAGCGAATTGAAGATTTGGAAAGGCAATGTGTTAGCCTTGCTTCCCAATGCAAGGAACACCAAGACAAGCTAAGCTCCATGGAAGAACGTGCGCGTCGAAAGAACATACGCATAGTGGGCATCAAATAATTTCCAAACCCATTCCTATCTCCCCTAAATTCTGTATCTTAGGCCTCTATCCTGAAAATCTTTCCTTAAAATCGCATGAAATCAAATTGATTAATCTTTGCCTTGTCCGTTCAAAACGTCTCATTGCCATATATTGGAAAAATGTGTCGTCATATCCCCCTATTAGTCATTGGCTTAAAGAATTATCATTGTGTCTGGCTTTAGAGACGCTAACTTATAGTATTAACCACAGGCTTTGGTGAATTCTATTAAATCTGCGGCCTTTTCTTGCATTTTCTTGAAAGCGCGGATCCACACTGTGCCCTTGACCCTTGAATTTTATTGCTCTACACTGGCTCTGTAATCGTCTGGGTGCTGTCGCTCTGTTGTCTATGCATTCTTTTTTTTTTTTTTAGTGGCGTTGCACCATGTGTTTGATTTTATGGCTCTGTGTATTCTTACTTTTTCTTATTTTCCATTCGTTTATTTATTTTTTCCTGTTTTTTCCTTTCTGTGAACCTTGATGGATGAGATGCTTGATGGGTGGGGTTGGTGAAGTTCATGTACACTCTGTATAGCTAACTCAAAATGTCAGTAAACACGTTTTAAAAAAAAAAAAACAATTATGATTGCATTTTCAAAAGAGCATGACATTTAATACTATAGAACACTACAGTCAGTGTCCGCAAGAAACAATTCGATGAAGAGTCGTACAAGAATCGCTCTCATCCTATTAATAAACACAAATCCCTGTTATCACTTTGTTTTTCTCTCTTATGGGTCCAAGTTTTTAAAAGAAGTGACCTGTTATTTATCTGCTTGTTTATATCCCTCATCAAAAAATTCCCGTGCAGGGAATGGCCAAGGATGGCTCACGTGACACAAAATAGTTCCACCACTGATTAAGGAATGTAAAGTGGTGCTTGAAAGTTTGTGAACCCGTTAGAATGTTCTATATTTCTGCATAAATATGACCTAAAACATCAGCAGATTTTCACACAAGTCCTAAAAGTAGATAAAGAGAACCCAGTTAAACAAATGAGACAAAAATATTATACTTGGTCATTTATTTATTGAGGAAAATGATCCAATATTACATATCTGTGAGTGGCAAAAGTATGTGAACCTTTGCTTTCAGTATCTGGTGTGACCCCCTTGCGCAGCAATAACTGCAACTAAACGTTTGCGGTAACTGTTGATCAGTCCTGCACACCGGCTTGGAGGAATTTTAGCCCGTTCCTCCGTACAGAACAGCTTCAACTCTGGGATGTTGGTGGGTTTCCTCACATGAACTGCTCGCTTCAGGTCCTTCCACAACATTTCCATTGGATTAAGGTCAGGACTTTGACTTGGCCATTCCAAAACATTAACTTTATTCTTCTTTAACCATTCTTTGGTAGAACAACTTGTGTGCTTAGGGTCGTTGTCTTGCTGCATGACCCACCTTCTCTTGAGATTCAGTTCATGGACAGATGTCCTGACATTTTCCTTTAGAATTCGCTGGTATAATTCAGAATTCATTGTTCCATCAATGATGGCAAGCCGTCCTGGCCCAGATGCAGCAAAACAGGCCCAAACCATGATACTACCACCACCATGTTTCACAGATGGGATAAGGTTCTTATGCTGGAATGCAGTGTTTTCCTTTCTCTAAACATAACACTTCTCATTTAAACCAAAAAGTTCTATTTTGGTCTCATCCGTCCACAAAACATTTTTCCAATAGCCTTCTGGCTTGTCCACATGATCTTTAGCAAACTGCAGACGAGCAGCAATGTTCTTTTTGGAGAGCAGTGGCTTTCTCCTTGCAACCCTGCCACGCACACCATTGTTGTTCAGTGTTCTCCTGATGGTGGACTCATGAACATTAACATTAGCCAATGTGAGAGAGGCCTTCAGTTGCTTAGAAGTTACCCTGGGGTCCTTTGTGACCTCGCCGACTATTACCTGCCTTGTTCTTGGAGTGATCTTTGTTGGTCGACCACTCCTGGGGAGGGTAACAATGGTCTTGAATTTCCTCCATTTGTACACAATCTGCCTGACTGTGGATTGGTGGAGTCCAAACTCTTTAGAGATGGTTTTGTAACCTTTTCCAGCCTGATGAGCATCAACAATGCTTTTTCTGAGGTCCTCAGAAATCTCCTTTGTTCGTGCCATGATACACTTCCACAAACATGTGTTGTGAAGATCAGACTTTGATAGATCCCTGTTCTTTAAATAAAACAGGGTGCCCACTCACACCTGATTGTCATCCCATTGATTGAAAACACCTGACTCTAATTTCACCTTCAAATTAACTGCTAATCCTAGAGGTTCACATACTTTTGCCACTCACAGATATGTAATATTGGATCATTTTCCTCAATAAATAAATGACCAAGTATAATATTTTTGTCTCATTTGTTTAACTGGGTTCTCTATATCTACTTTTAGGACTTGTGTGAAAATCTGATGATGTTTTAGGTCATATTTATGCAGAAATATAGAAAATTCTAAAGGGTTCACAAACTTTCAAGCACCACTATCTCGGGACGTCAAAAATTTTGAAAATGGATATGGTGCGAGTCAGTCGTGGTATATTCTGGATATACCATGAACTGATGTCACAATTTCAAGCTGTATGGCCAACTTGAGTCTTTTTTTTTTTAAACAAAAATAGAAGTCATTAATACAATCAAAACAAAAACATGAACATTTCAGCCGGGGGATTTTCAACTGAACACATTAAAATAAATCACACAAATGAATAGTTTCAACAGCTTTCTGAGTCAGTAACTGTTTTATGTGCCGTTTTGTCTCCCTTTCAAATCCAAAAAAATAACGGTTTAGTAACCGACTCGAGTCACAGCTGTGGCTCCATGAACATGTGTGCGCGCGTGTGTGTGGCTCTACATATCATGATCCTGCCTAGGAAGGCAAGCAATAGCATAGTGCAAATAAATAAATAATTTTAAAACGTTAAAAAAAAAAAAAAAAAAGGGGGCGTGATAGCATGGTACATTGCACATGCGCAGGTTGAAAATCGCTCCAACGTAAAAAACAAACTCACTGCAGGCAGCCATGTTTATGTTGAGATTCAATCTCAGAGACAAAAGTTATTAAAAGCTAACACTTTTAGTCTGGAATTTTTTGATGAGGGACATAAATATACCATGCACTAAAAGCTTCGGGAATTATGAATTGGAGAATCCATAATAGAGAATCCATAATTTCAACCGGAGCCTCTCAGCGCATGGCATATTTGATTAACACACACACACACACACACACACACACACACCCTTTACATGCACAAAATATTCCGGTTTTTCCCGTATTCCAAAAAAGACAATATGAAAACGAACATTCCACTAATTTTCCAGGTTCCATGCAGCTGCATCGCAACCCCAGCCTTGCAAACCGTTCTCTAGTTGCTTTCTGTACAATGTACAGATGCCGTGTGTCGCAAACTGCTGTAAAAACCCCAATTCAGACGCACATTCCAAATGCACTGTATACATGTCCAAAGAATGCTCCTAAAACAAACAAACGTCGGCATATCCGACATGTCTTAATCGGAAATCACTAAATTCAGAATATCCAAACACAATACGCCGTTTACATGACCTGTATCAAATTGTGAATATTGTCATATTCAGAATAATAATAATAATAATGGAATATTAGTGTGTGTGTGCGCATGTGGATGGGAGTCTCACCTTGCTGCACACACCAGTAGAGCTGAGAGAGGATGTTGTCCAGCAGAACATCACTGAGAGACTCGAAGTACTGCGTGAAGACGTCACAGATGGCATAAAGTGCATGGTTGCAGGTTGTGGTCATCCACTCTGCTTTCTACACACGTACACACGTGTTAGTGTCCCGTTACTTGTCTTAATATCGTTCGAAACAGAAAAGGCGACTCTCATACTTACCTCGGTCTGCTGCTCCGGCAGCTTCATGTTGTCGAAAATTCTGAAGACGATCCGGAACAGGTCTTGCCACCAGTGTTTCTCGTACGTGTGACCGTAAGTCTTCATCACCTCAAACATCACCGTCAGACCCCTGAGGCAATTTAACAGTAAAGAGCAGCCCAAAAACTGCGCTGTAATTTTTCATGCAGTAAACATGACCATTACAGCCATGAATGGAAAATATGGCATTTGTGTATCTGATTTGTACTCTAATTACTCACTCGGACTGTGTGCGTGCGTGCGTGCGTATATTCACCTGGTTCTGACGTCCAGCTTGCACCTGTTGATGATGCAGGAGAGCTCGAACAGGATGGGGAACCAGCCTCGCACCCACACCCGGTCCTCTGGGGCTACATTCATGTCATCACTAGTGTAGTCTTTAAACGCCTGCCATGGAGGAGGAAGGCAAACTCGTATGATTAATACAAGCTAAGCTTTTTTTTTTTTTTTCGTTTATGTGTCAAAAACCTGAAACACACTACCAATAAACAGTGGCCAGGCCCCATCTACCACTGACTCAAAAATAGCTTAAAACCTTTTTTTTTTCTTTCCACTTTCACATGTATTCGCTTTACTTTTATATTATTTTAATTACTGTACCTTTAGTCTGTTTTTATGCCACATTTTTTCCCACATTACAACGTAAATGGAATTTAAAGTGATACTGACACGAACAGGCCTCCTTGGTGTCATTTTATAGACCCCTTCGCAGTAAACGTCATTCATACGTAAGCGGAAATTGCGCGCGCAGCCTGGACCCAAAAAAGACTCAGAAATGCCTAGTTGTTGTGTTGTCGGGTGTCAGAATCGTAGCAGTGATGGGGTTAAAATGTTCAGAATTCCAGCAGGATCTCACCCATTCCAAAAAAATCGCCGACGTCTATGACTACAAGCCATCAAACGTGTAGACTGGGATGAAAGCACCATCAAAAATGCGCGGGTTTGCAGCGCCCACTTCATCACAGGTAAGATCAGGCTATTTATTAAATCTTTCTTTTTTATTCTTTATAGTCTTCGTTTATTGATGTAGCAAAATACTTTGGTAACGTTTGTCTGATTAGCTGGGTCATAGTTACACAATGTAATGAATATTGTTAGCATGTTAACTTAGCTTTGCGTGCAATTGTGTTTGTAGGAGAGCTCTCGCTTGACTCAAGCAGTCCAGATTTTGTGCCATCATTATTTGTGTATGCTGAAAATCACAATTTTAAAGCGAGGATGGAAAGGTAAAATTGTGTGCCTTCACTCTAAATGCCAACTTGCGTTGACTGCTCTAACCCAGCTCCCGCCCCGTTCAGTTTCATTTCTGCTCTCTGCCTCTCGCTTTTTACGCAGCTCTGATTTCTCTTAGCTGCACTCTTTACACTATCATTCCTTTCATGCCATTCCCTCCTGCAAATTGCTGTTTAGTGTTGGGATTTGCTGTTGTAGCTAAAGCCACATTGCCATCACATCACTGGCATAATTTGATTAAAACAAAATGAATATGAATGTCCCATTGTTAATCAAGTTGTACATGCCCGCACATAATCATATGCGTCTAAAGACTTGTAGGCACGAAGTTTTTCGTGGGTGTGCACTGAAGTCTGGTCAATAAGGTACGAGTATATATCTGGCCATTGTGTACCAGGGAACTTACTAACATCGTCCGTCCACTCTTTAATTAAATGCGGATCCGGTAGGCGATGTCCACTTGTTAGAGTTAACTTATTTATGTAGCATTCTCGATCTTGTAACGACAATTGTTTTGCATAATCTGACAGCTCATAATGCCGGTCTATGGGCAGCGCCATTGTTTCTGGGTCCAGGCTGCGCGCGCATCCTGGCAACGGTCGGTTTGTTTACAAACATGTGAAGGGGTCTATAGATTTTAACACAAACTCTCAATTTTTGATGTAAATCACAAGGTGCGGAGATGAAAACTCAACATTTAAACCTCCCACCACGAAGCAAGGCCTGGAATCCCCTTCCCTAACACCAAGAATGGCCCAAACCGGAAATGATGTAGATCAGTGAACCCCTGCTTTGGAGCCGCACCAACAGTGTTTTCAGGACAGAACATGTCTTGTGTGATGGGGACGGAGGAGTTATTTGGGGAAGAGGAGGAGAGAGAGAGAGAGAACGTAGGGCTCAGGATGGAGCCCTACTGGTTTGAGCTGTATCAGGACTGTCACACTGACTACCACAATGAGGTGAGTGACTGCCACTCGGATCTCGGCAAGCTGACAAGTGGACATGGTGGAGGGATGATTGTAACAGACCACCTGTTTTTGTTTACAGGAATAATTACCAATACCAGCTGTTAGAATCTTTTACTGACGTAATTTTGAGTTTAACAGTAATTCCTGTCAGTAAGTTATAACTCTGGCCAAGATAAAATGATTGTTTTTGTTCCAATTCGGCAACTGTCTCCCGAATACCGACCTCCCGAAAGCACAGTGTGGCACAGAGATGTGTCACTTAGTATAGACAACTGTAGCATACATGCCAACCTTTAGTTACCCACGCCCTCACTAAATCTGTACTTTTCCCTTACATACACCCATGAGCCCTTATACACGAGAAAAAACTCCAATATATAATCCAAAGCACCGATTGTTTTATTCCACATTATACAGTGGTGCTTGAAAGTTTTTGAACCCTTTAGAATTTTCTATATTTCTGCATAAATATGACCAAAAAACATCATCGGATTTTCACACAAGTCCTAAAAGTAGATAAAGAGAACCCAGTTAAACAAATGAGACAAAAATATTATACTTGGTCATTTATTTATTGAGGAAAATGATCCAATATTACATATCTGTGAGTGGCAAAAGTATGTGAACCTCTAGGATTAGCAGTTAATTTGAAGGTGAAATTAGAGTCAGGTGTTTTCAGTCAATGGGATGACAATCAGGTGTGAGTGGGCACCCTGTTTTATTTAAAGAACAGGGATCTATCAAAGTCTGAGCTTCACAACACATGTTTGTGGAAGTGTATCATGGCACGAACAAAGGAGATTTCTGAGGACCTCAGAAAAAGTGTTGTTGATGCGCATCAGGCTGGAAAAGGTTACAAAACCATCTCTAAAGAGTTTGGACTCCACCAATCCACAGTCAGACAGATTGTGTACAAATGGAGGAAATTCAAGACCATTGTTACCCTCCCCAGGAGTGGTCGACCAACAAAGATCACTCCAAGAGCAAGGCGTGTAATAGTCGGCGAGGTCACAAAGGACCCCAGGGTAACTTCTAAGCAACTGAAGGCCTCTCTTACATTGGCTAATGTTCATGAGTCCACCATCAGGAGAACACTGAACAACAATGGTGTGCATGGCAGGGTTGCAAGGAGAAAGCCACTGCTCTCCAAAAAGAACATTGCTGCTCGTCTGCTGTTTGCTAAAGATCACGTGGACAAGCCAGAAGGCTATTGGAAAAATGTTTTGTGGACGGATGAGACCAAAATAGAACTTTTTGGTTTAAATGAGAAGCGTTATGTTTGGAGAAAGGAAAACACTGCATTCCAGCATAAGAACCTTATCCCATCTGTGAAACATGGTGGTGGTAGTATCATGGTTTGGGCCTGTTTTGCTGCATCTGGGCCAGGACGGCTTGCCATCATTGAAGGAACAATGAATTCTGAATTATACCAGCGAATTCTAAAGGAAAATGTCAGGCCATCTGTCCATGAACTGAATCTCAAGAGAAGGTGGGTCATGCAGCAAGGCAACGACCCTAAACACACAAGTTGTTCTACCAAAGAATGGTTAAAGAAGAATAAATTTAATGTTTTGGAATGGCCAAGTCAAAGTCTGGACCTGAAGCGAGCAGTTCATGTGAGGAAACCCACCAACATCCCAGAGTTGAAGCTGTTCTGTACGGAGGAACGGGCTAAAATTCCTCCAAGCCGGTGTGCAGGACTGATCAACAGTTACCGCAAATGTTTAGTTGCAGTTATTGCTGCACAAGGGGGTCACACCAGATACTGAAAGCAAAGGTTCACATACTTTTGCCACTCACAGATATGTAATATTGGATCATTTTCCTCAATAAATAAATGACCAAGTATAATATTTTTGTCTCATTTGTTTAACTGGGCTCTCTTTATCTACTTTTAGGACTTGTGTGAAAATCTGATGGTGTTTTAGGTCATATTTATGCAGAAATCTAGAACATTCTAAAGGGCTCACAAACTTTCAAGCACCACTGTACACTCCTATTGTAATAGGCATATTTATCACACTGCATCAAGTTAAAGGGATCAAATAAGCATGGACTGGATAAAAATAAATTTTAGATCCCAGAGAAAACTGAATTAAAAAGGACTATATGTACAGTCAAGTAAACAAATTATCTACTAAAGAGAATGACTGAACTATAAACTTAATTTCATATACATTGTATCTGTAATACTAGAATTATTGATGTAAATTTTGCAAATAAAATGTATTAATATTAAATAGTTCATAAAAATTACACAAAGTTCTATTTGACAAGTCTTGACATCACCTACAATATTACACTCCACCAAAGAAAATTACTTGAAATATAACAGCAGTACTAAGTAGGTATGTTAATTAAAATAGTAGGTTACATGTAATAAATTATATATAATCATGTCAAACAGTAAATGAAGGTTAGTAAAAGTTCCATTTGAGGAAAAAAAAAAAAAAGTGTTGACACCACAAGCAGTGTTCGATCCAACTAAAGATGGCTGAACCACATCAAGTATATAACGTAAACAAGGATAAGTGAAAATAGTAATAAATTATGAAGTTAAATTGAAAATCTTCCCAGTAATTTATAACAAGAATTTAAATCTTATTCCTTTTTGGAGTGTTCTTTGTTGTACAAAGATGTTGCAGATTTGGCACTCGCTATAATATCACTGCTCGGGTCGCAGTTGGAGCTCCTCATCACAGTTCATTTTAATTTGCAGTTAACGTGTCTGCAGCCGTATTTTTTCTGTACTCCGGATGGATTTTCCTAACCAATGAAAAAGCCCTCTCACTATCTGCATTGCTATGTGGGAGGCACAGCAAAACAGTAAAAAGTTGTTTCAGCATTGGAAACCTGGCAACACCCAGAGCAGTTTTTACATCGAAGACCTTTCCCCAATATACAGCTATTATTTTCCTGGCCAATAAAAGAAAATCCGAGCACAGCAAACATGTAGATGGTGTTAAATTGCTTCCATCCCCTACTACACATTTTAGAGACAGGTTACCGACGGTCGTTACCACCATTACTCTTCATTCAATACTTTTCCAGTTTACTGACGACTGATAGTAGTAACGAGTGTTGGTCATCTGTGTCTACGTATAATGTCTATCAGCAATTAAAATGTTCAGGGAAGCGAAACCAGAAATCGCCGGGTAACTACAGTTACCGTTGTATAAACGGCGACTCCCAGTATCGCCTACCGAAATTATCATCATAATGGAGGAAGCTACCCGCTAGCTGCGAAAAATGGTCTGCCACAGTTTGGGGGGGCGGGATGTTGTGTTCCATGAGAAATTGGCAGAACATGACTTCTGCAGCCGTCACAGAAGTCTGGGCAGTCCGAGCCGATGGACTTAAATGACCGAGAAAACCACGTGCAACTATAAAACCACATCAATCGAAAATAGTTCTGTTTCACTGGGCATGCGTGTTTGAAAAAAATAAATGGTAGATGCTAAGAAAATTCTCAGAATAACGGAAAAAAAATCTCTGATACAAAACGTAATTTTCCCGTATGAAAATCAGCGTACGCCGTATTAGCCAAAAAATTGCATTTTCCCGTACAAAATACGGGGAAACCGTGTAACTTGACATGTATGCTGTAGTGGAAAGTAGTCACTAGACTGCAGCCAGTGTACCAGAACAGTGCTGGTGTAGATCTGCTCTCATAAGGTCACGTCCTTGCTGTCTTGATCTGTATTTTTGCATCATTTATGTGCTATTGCCCATGTTTTCAAAGTCACAGTATGCTAATTGTGCACTAATTGTCTGTGTTAAGTGTCAGTGTCCTTGTTTTTATGCTTCTTATACATGTCTGTGTGTTATTGTTTCTTCTTCTTTCCAACATCAACCTGCCAGGGACGACAGATGGAAATTAATCTATATGGCTAAATCTGGGCCATTTACATAGCTTATGTAAATGAGCATGTTAATTAATGTACGCTGTCCCTTTTAAATAAATAAACAAAAACTCTACTCATTTTATTACCTGAAGACTAAAACTCTTCCCAGCTACCTAAGAGAACCTACCCACTATTCAAGCCTGTGTTTGTCATTGTTTTCAAGCATTTTCAACACACTGCAGTAATGGAGTGTGCGTACAGCAGAGTGCGCCATCTGTCTGACTGACTGCTTTATTTTCATCAAGAGTGAAATTATTTAGGTGTCAGTTAAAACCAGGGCTTTGAACCGGTTCAAGGAACGAAAACGAAAACCGGGAACTTTTTCTATTTCACATGGAACAGAAACGAAACCAGAAACTTTATTATTTTTTATGTTCCGGAACAGAAACGCTTATTAAAAATAATGGTAACCGGTTAATACCGGTTTTTATTTCGTTCATCAAAGTTTCCGTAGCCTACAAATAAAAAAGCCATTCTTCTCCTGCGCAAGTTTCTATGACCCGCTGGGGTTCACTTCCTGTGTGACGTTCGCTGACTGAATGGAGAGAGCGGGAGGGTGGACTACTATCACGTCTCCACATCTTAAATAAGAGGTAAATATTGCAGTCTATCGTTATTCGAAAACGTCAATTTCAAACACGAGATCAATATATTTGTCCACGTTAATGAGAGGCTCGCGAACATTAAATGACGTTAACCTCTGTTAGCCTGTCAATGCATACAGGGCTTTCCACTAAGGCTCATACTAGCCAGCCATGACAAATAAGTAGCCAGCCGGGTGTGTGTGTGTTAAACACAAAATAAACTCCGCTGAGTGTGCGCGCGCGCACACTACTGCCTCCGCCGAGTGCGCGCACGCGCACACCGCATGTCGGGGCCGCGGATCAGCGAAGTCGGCGGGGAATTTGTGATTATTATCGGTACAAACAGCGCGAATCACAACTTAAATGAGTGCGGTTCAGTTTGACATTGTCAGTCCGTTAGATAAACATTTAATTTTATTAAAATCGAAAATTAATATTTAGAACCTGTGGGCTACAAAAATAAGTCATTAAAGTAGCCGGCTGGACTTAATTGTGTGCCGGCTGTATGGCCGGCAGCCGGCGCTTGTGGAAAGCCCTGTATAGGGCCTGACTGGCCTTTGGCAACACACTAAACGAATTATCTTTCATTTTTGGCACTTTTTCTGTTTGTGTAGATGGGAAGACATACTGAGAATCCAAATCGCCAACATTTGAAATAATAATTGTTTTGAATTATTTCTTGTCTTATTTAATGAAGGTTGTAATAGAATTAGCCTACATTTGGCTTAAGCTGGATGAGACAGAGACATAATTTTATAGCCACTTGTTAAACAGCTGACAGGGAACGTAATTAACCGTTCCGGGAACGAAATTTTTTTGTTCTAACCGGTTCGGGAACGTCTATTTAATGGTGGAACCCAAAACTGGAAACGTTAAAATTCCGTTTCTGTTCGGAACGAACCAATAGGAAAAAAATTCTGGTTCAAAGCCCTGATTAAAACCTTTTCAGTATTGTAAAGTACTACGAAGGAACACTGCATTAATACCATAATATTTGTAAATAAAGTGGTATGTTGTTATGTGACTGGGCTTGTCTGTATTCCTTTGGTAGTGATGGAAAATGATGTAAAAGTCCTGGCTTTAGATGCTGTGCGTGCACTTCCAGTTGCTAGAGATTCCCCGATCCGCGTCGCAGTTCCCGTCCGCTCTATCGTGCCGCTTTGGTGTTTTTTGTTTTTAAATCATCAAAGGCTTATTATTCGCAATCGCACCGTGGGTGAAAATTATCATAACTATCTTTATTTTCACGGAGTCATAGGGAAGAGTGAATTTATCGAGGCGTTTGTATTACTTTAAAAGAGAAAAAGGATTCTTCCTCAATCTGGCAACTCTCATGTCTTCTCAGAATTCAGCTGTATCAAAGACACAGTGACGTCCCTAATCCTCACTCAGCAAATGCATAAACTGCACATATCTACCTACCACACCCACAGCTCACAGCAAACTCAACCCAGTGTGAAATGAGTGCGTTTTAATCCTCAGCCAGCCTCCAGCTGTGCATTTATATAATACAGGATTAAAGTCTTAAGTTCATTAACACTGACCTGAGGCCTGTCCGAGACGTACTTGGCGCAGTGGCGGATCAGACGGATGGCTTCCATGCTGGTGTCAGGGAACGAAGCGTTACAGGCGAACTCTGACAGACACTTAACGGCGTCCTGGAACGAGTCGATGGTGGCAGGAAAGTGCTTCTCAAATACATTCGCTGTGAGAAAGGACAGGCAATGAGTACTCGCACCTTTACACCTCACACAACCAACTTTCAGTTCTACACGACTCTAAAGACAAGCGTGAACGCAAGAGATCTCGCTAGTGTGTTTGGGACAAAATATAAGGCAGGCTGGTTACTTACTGACAATGTGTCCAGTGGTCTGGAAGGCGAGCTCCACGATGCTCTCGTCCTGATCTGAAGCTGCCAGGTGGAACACAGAGAAAATGTTCTTCCAGCCTGAGCGGATGTTCCCCGCCTGTGAGTTCACCATCTGAGCTATGCAGCGTACCACCATGTCTCGGATAGTGGGCGATCTGTGTGAGGTAAATTTAAAATAATAATAATAAAAAAGGTTTCAATAAACACCACACACTCAAAACCAGGGCTTTGAACCAGAATTTTTTTCCTATTGGTTCGTTCCGAACAGAAACGGAATTTTAACGTTTCCGGTTTTGGGTTCCACCATTAAATAGACGTTCCCGAATCGATTAGAACAAAAAAATTTCGTTCCCGGAATGGTTAATTACGTTCCCTGTCAGCGGTTTAACAAATGGCTATAAAATTATGTCTCTGTCTCATCCGGCTTAAGCCAAATGTAGGCTAATTCTATTACAACCTTCATTAAATAAGACAAGAAATAATTCAAAACAATTATTATTTCAAATGTTGGCGATTTGGATTCTCAGTATGTCTTCCCATCTACACAAACAGAAAAAGTGCCAAAAATGAAAGATAATTCGTTTAGTGTGTTACCAAAGGCTAGTCAGGCCTTATGCAGGGCTTTCCACAAGCGCCGGCTGCCGGCCATACAGCCGGCACACAATTAAGTCCAGCCGGCTACTTTAATGACTTATTTTTGTAGCCCACAGGTTCTAAATATTAATTTTCGATTTTAATAAAATTAAATGTTTATCTAACGGACTGACAATAATGTCAAACTGAACCGCACTCATTTAAGTTGTGATTCGCGCTGTTTGTACCGATAATAACCACAAATTCCCCGCCGACTTCGCTGATCCGCGGCCCCGACATGCGGTGTGCGCGTGCGCGCACTCGGCGGAGGCAGTAGTGTGCGCGCGCGCGCACTCGGCGGAGTTTATTTTGTGTTTAACCCCCCCGGCTGGCTACTTATTTGTCATAGCTGGCTAGTATGAGCCTTAGTGGAAAGCCCTGTATGCATTGACAGGCTAACAGAGGTTAACGTCATTTAATGTTCGCGAGCCTCTCATTAACGTGGACAAATATATTGATATCGTGTTTGAAATTGATGTTTTTGAATAACGATAGACTGCAATATTTACCTCTTATTTAAGATGTGGAGACGTGATAGTAGTCCACCCTCCCGCTCTCTCCATTCAGTCAGCGAACGTCACACAGGAAGTGAACCCCAGCGGGTCAGAGAAACTTGCGCAGGAGAAGAATGACTTTTTTATTTGTAGGCTACGGAAACTTTGAGGAACGAAATAAAAACCGGTATTAACCGGTTACCATTATTTTTAATAAGCGTTTCTGTTCCGGAACATAAAAAATAATAAAGTTTCTGGTTTCGTTTCTGTTCCATGTGAAATAGAAAAAGTTCCCGTTTTTTGTTTTCGTTCCCTGAACCGGTTCAAAGCCCTGCTCAAAACGCACCGTCTCTATTTTGAGCTGCACCAACACACACACACAGCCTGCCTTATTCTCCACAGTGCTGAGTTTGGCCTTAATCATTTTCGACACTTGTGTGTGCCTGACTGCTGACTGACTTGGCTGAATGAGAACCACACTGCAGGCGCTGCATGACCTCAGACAACGCACGGTCACAAAGTGCTAACACTAGAGGCTCCTTCCATAAATGTTACCTAAATGCTGCCTTTCAGAAAACGTCACCATGTCAACAGACGTGATCGTCTTTGTTAAAAATGCACTTATTACTGGGTTTAGTCTAGGTGCAATGTCAGTCTGAGAAGTACCTATGAATTAACAGTTACTATAGAAACAATAATGTAGAACGAGTGCATCATTATAAAAATGTGTGCACTAAACCACGACTAATTATGAGTGATTTATGCACGAGTCCAATGATGGGGGGAGACGGACTGTTGATTACCTATTCTTTTTCATGATGTGCTCAAACGGCCTCAAGAAATCCTTCTGAAATCTGAAATTGGCCAGTTCTCCTTTCTCCAAAAACTTCATGGACAACTGCCTGAGCGAATCCACAGCAAAGATAGCAACATCCTCATTGGGATTACAGCCCACCTGAGTGGAAATGGAAGCACAACGAGAGATTTTCAACCCATTTCACTTCCAATACTACCCTCCGGACTGAAGAGCCACCTAAAAAAACAAAAAAAACAAAAACGGAACACATTTGATTTCACTCAGGTTTGTGGATCTGGGACTGAGCTAATCTGACCTTGTTGAAATGATCTCCTATCACTTCCCAGATCCTGGACCACTGAAGCCTTATGCGGCCCATGTTGTAGTAGGAAATCTCCACAATCTTCTGCAGGCTGAACATGCGCGGGTGGGTCGGAGAGGCCAGCTCGTCCATGGACACGGCACACAGCCAACGCACAAAATCAACTGCCAAAAAAATAAATAAAAATTAAAAAAACAAAACAAAACAAAAAAAACACCACACACACACCCCAATAGGTCACGTCTCCAAAATGATTAATTACACATTAACAGGGAAAAAGTTTTAAATTATTAATTACAGTTTAAATCAGTGGTACTGCTTCTGGTACAGACAAAAAATGTGCAGAGTTGGCAATTAAATGAGGAAAAAAAATATTAGATATATACTCCTACAACATAAATGTGTATTTATGGACTTATTAATTGGCTAATTTCATACCCTAATAGGACTATATAACTGCACAAGCACTATCTAAAAGTTGATAACTAAATGACTTGGGTGAGTCGTAAAACACACACACACGTCTAATTAGACGTCAGACCTTTCCAATTAAGTGTAATTTGCTTACAAGAACACTAAAACTCACAAATATTTCTTGAACATTTGATTTAACTGTAGCATTTTTACAGTGAGCCCAACATCAAGTGGTCTTTTTTCTGGCACTGCAATTATACATAATATACATGTGTATGTACAGTGGGGCAAAAAAGTATTTAGTCAGTCGCCAATTGTGCAAGTTCTCCCACTTAAAAAGATGACAGAGGCCTGTAATTTTCATCATAGGTACACTTCAACTATGTGAAGTGTATGAGAAATGAATGTGAATGAGAAAAGAAAAAAAATCCAGAAAAATCACATTGTCTGATTTTTAAAGAATTTATTTGCAAATTATGGTGGAAAATAAGTATTTGGTCAATAACAAAAGTTCATCTCAATACTTTGTTATATACCCTTTGTTGGCAATGACAGAGGTCAAACGTTTTCTGTAAGTCTTCACAAGGTTTTCACACACTTGCTGGTATTTTGGCCCATTCCTCCATGCAGATCTCCTCTAGAGCAGTGATGTTTTGGGGCTGTCACTGGGCAACACGGACTTTCAACTCCCTCCAAAGATTTTCTATGGGGTTGAGATCTGGAGACTGGCTAGGCCACTCCAGGACCTTGAAATGCTTCTTACGAAGCCACTCCTTCGTTGCCTGGGCGGTGTGTTTGGGATCATTGTCATGCTGAAAGACCCAGCCACGTTTCATCTTCAATGCCCTTGCTGATGGAAGGAGGTTTTCACTCAAAATCTCACGATACATGGCCCCATTCATTCTTTCCTTTACACGGATCAGTCGTCCTGGTCCCTTTGCAGAAAAACAGCCCCAAAGCATGATGTTTCCACCCCCATGCTTCACAGTAGGTATGGTGTTCTTTGGATGCAACTCAGCATTCTTTCTCCTCCAAACACGACAAGTTGAGTTTTTACCAAAAAGTTCTATTTTGGTTTCATCTGACCATATGACATTCTCCCAATCCTCTTCTGGATCATCCAAATGCTCTCTAGCAAACTTCAGACGGGCCTGGACATGTACTGGCTTAAGCAGGGGGACACGTCTGGCACTGCAGGATTTGAGTCCCTGGCGGCGTAGTGTGTTACTGATGGTAGCCTTTGTTACTTTGGTCCCAGCTCTCTGCAGGTCATTCACTAGGTCCCCCCGTGTGGTTCTGGGATTTTTGCTCACCGTTCTTGTGATCATTTTGACCCCACGGGGTGAGATCTTGCGTGGAGCCCCAGATCGAGGGAGATTATCAGTGGTCTTGTATGTCTTCCATTTTCTAATAATTGCTCCCACAGTTGATTTCTTCACACCAAGCTGCTTACCTATTGCAGATTCAGTCTTCCCAGCCTGGTGCAGGTCTACAATTTTGTTTCTGGTGTCCTTTGACAGCTCTTTGGTCTTGGCCATAGTGGAGTTTGGAGTGTGACTGTTTGAGGTTGTGGACAGGTGTCTTTTATACTGATAACGAGTTCAAACAGGTGCCATTAATACAGGTAACGAGTGGAGGACAGAGGAGCCTCTTAAAGAAGTTGTTACAGGTCTGTGAGAGCCAGAAATCTTGCTTGTTTGTAGGTGACCAAATACTTATTTTACCGAGGAATTTACCAATTAATTCATTAAAAATCCTACAATGTGATTTCCTGGATTCTTTCCCCCCATTCTGTCTCTTAGTTGAGGTATACCTATGATGAAAATTACAGGCCTCTCTCATCTTTTTAAGTGGGAGAACTTGCACAATTGGTGGCTGAATAAATACTTTTTTGCCCCACTGTATATATAGTCATATACTCACCTATAGCATTACCATCCAGTCTAATGGATCCTGTGAATATCCTACATTTAAAGAGGGGGGAAAAAAAAAATCAAGGCAATATTAGTAAATAATCAGAAATGAGGGGGTCAGGAATCCCAAACTCTACAGCATCACAAGCACTGTACCTGTCCACAGCAACCACAACGCTTTGAGAGCTGGTCTCTCCGATGGATTCTTGAATGCTAGCAATCTGCTTCCGATCTACAGTCCCACCAACTAAAAAGGGAAAAAGAACACAACATGTAAAAGCAAAAAAAAAAAAGGATGACTATCTGTGGTGCATATAAAAGAAAAAAAAATTGCTTGGGGGCATGCGGCCATCGGAGAATGATCAATAACAGGTTGGGTGATGAGGGCCGATGGAAAGAGGAGCTACTGTTATCATCCTGAAGTTCATCAGTGCCCTTTAATAACATGATAATGATGGCTTATGTGGACTCTTTGGTGTACTGACCGAGACCCAGATACTCGTCTGGACTCTGCTCTTTGGTGCTAGTGATTAAGCCCTCCTTGCCCCGAACAGTCCCGGATATGTAGCGAGCCTTCACCCCTGTGCCAATGAGCTGAGCCAGCTCCAACTGACTAATGCACTTCAGAATCTGCAGGAAACACACACACATATTGCATTATCTAGCTATATGAGCTAGTAGGTCATTTAATTCATATTCTAAGAGTATTACACAGACAGACTCTTAATGATAACCCAAACTTAGCACCTTGTCTCGTGCGAAGCTCACCTCATGCCACGAGTTTCCCAGATAATTCCCATCAGTGTGAGCCACTGTGATAAGAGTCTTGATGGTATCAATGTTCTTCTGCTTCATCTCTGTGATCCCAGAGCTGGCTGTGAGCAATGTGAAGCGAGCCAGAGCCTGCACGTACGCATCTCTCTCCAACTGGAATCGAGCAAGTTTCACAGCGCAGCGCAGCACAGCACATTTCTTCATTCTTATTCACACTAGACTGCACTGCTAACTAGATTCAAGCCAATAACTGATTAAGACCTTAAAGAGGAGCAAAGATTATGATCACATACCTGGATTGAGAAGATGCAGGCTATTCTGATGGCGCAGCGGATACCCTCCAGACACAGAGATGCTACCTCGGTGTCATCGCAGTCTTGCAGACCCACGCTGAACGCTGCCAGGAACGGAGTCCAGGCCAGCTACAGTGCGGGAAATGAAAGGTGTGGTCAGTGAGACTACTGGAAGACGACTGTACAGACCATCCCTTCAAAATACATCCTACACCTGAATGCTAATGCGATATGGGAATCTCTCTCATTTCACAAGTAGCATGACTGACAAGAAAGTAAGAGTCGAAGGTCATTAGTGCTAACTCAGGAAGCTGGCATTTGAGGAAAATGTTATCGTCACCCGAATAAGTTATTCTGATTAAGCCCTTCATGGAAATTAATTTGCTGTGAAAATATGGCAAGCCAGTGATATTGCATCATAAAATGTAAGTTCTTATCAGGTCACAGTATGCAAATGAACTGGTTTACAAGGACAGTTTTCCAATTTTCATATCTAGACGTCCCCATGTGCTTCTTACCATTTTTTCTAACGATACTTTGTGTAGAACTACAAGGCTTTATTGTTCACTTGAATAAATGTACAGTTGTGCTCATAAGTTTACATACCCTGGCAGAATTTTTTGCTTTCTTGGCCTTTTTTCAGAGAATATGAATGATAACACAAAAACTTTTTTCCCCACTCATGGTTCGTGGTTGGGTGAAGCCATTTATTGATAAACAACTGTGTTTTCTATTTTTAAATCATAATGACAACAAAAAACATCCAAATGACCCTGATCAAAAGTTTACATACCCCAGTTCTTAATACCGTGTATTGCCTCCTCTAACATCAATGACAGCCTGAAGTCTTTTGTGGTAGTTGTGGATGAGGCTCTTTATTTTCTCAGATGGTAAAGCTGCCCATTCTTCTTGGGAAAAAGCCTCCAGTTCCTGTAAATTCCTGGGCTGTCTTGCATGAACTGCACGCTTGAGATCTCCCTAGAGTGGCTCAATGATATTGAGGTCAGGAGACTGAGATGGCCACTCCAGAACCTTCACTTTGTTCTGCTGTAGCCAATGACAGGTCGACTTGGCCTTGTGTTTTGGATCGTTGTCATGATGGAACGTCCAAGTACGTCCCATGCACAGCTTCCAGGCTGGTGAGTGCAAATTTGCCTGCAGTATTTGCTGATAATGTGCTGCATTCATCTTTCCTTCAACTTTGACCAAGTTTCCTGTGCCTTTGTAGCTCACACATCCCCAAAACATCAGCGACCCACCTCCGTGCTTTACAGTAGGAATGGTGTTCCTTTCATCATAGGCCTTGTTGACACCTCTCCAAATGTAACGTTTATGGTTGTGGCCAAAAAGTTCAATTTTGGTCTCGTCACTCCAAATTACCTTGTTCCAGAAGTTTTGAGGCTTGTCTCTGTGCTGTTTGGCGTATTGTAGGCGAGATACTTTGTGGCATTTGCTTGGTTTGAACAGAGCCCCTGATTTTCCATTTGTTAATCACAGTTTGAACACTGCTGACTGGCATTATCCATTCCTTGGATATCTTTTTGTATCCCTTTCCTGTTTTATACAGTTCAGCTACCTTTTCCCGTAGATCCGTTGGCAATTCTTTTGCTTTCCCCATGACTCCAAATCCAGAAACGTCAGTGGCTGGATGAAAGATGCAAGAGTCTGTCTGGATCCCAGAAACTCACTCAGCTTTTATGCACACACACTGATTACAAGCAAACAGATCACAGGTGAGGATGTTGCCTTTAGCAGCCATTCAAACCCATTTGTGTCAACTTCTGTGCATGTTATCAGGCCAAAATCACCAGGGTATGTGAACTTTTGATCAGGGTCATTTGGGTAGTTCCTGTTGTCATTATGATTTAAAAAGAGAAAACACAGTCGTTTGACAATAAATGGTTTCACCCAACCACTAAGCATGAGTGGAAAAGATGTTTTTGTGTTATCATTCATATTCTCTGAAAAATGGTCAAAGAATCATAGATTCTGCCAGGGTATGTAAACTTATGAGCACAACTGTATGCATTAAAAAAAAAATCTTTAAGGCTTATTAGAGAGAGAGAGATGGTATGTTTTTAGCCTCACAACCCAGACTTGTAGCATATCCTACAGAGTCTGGTACAATTAGTCAGTAAACATGGCCAAGAACCGCCTACTTTCACAGAAAAAGGCTGTCTAGCTGACATGACTGCACATCTTTTCCTGTAGCTTGTGGGCAAACGTTCACTGGGTCAAACAAAACTCTAATAACCTTTAAAGACTGATTTTTTTTTTTTTTAAATCAGCTGGCTGTATCTTGCTCCGAAATCTCATGGTGTTGAAGTTTTTAAAAGTTTGTCTAACTGGTGCACAGCAAAATGCAGGACAGTAAAGGAGGTCTTGGCAATCGTCAAGATTCTAAAACTCGTGGCTAGAAAACGTACCACAAATGACATCAGACGCTCAGTGACTGTGGGTGGAGCATCCAAGGCTTGTACGAGAAATGTTTTGTACCTTAAACATAGGCCTGACATGCTCCAGGTGGGTGGCGCTGGTGAACGGGGCCTGAACATGGCTCACTGCCTCCATCAGAGCCTTAGCGGTCTTCGCCATCTGCTCCATCTCCACATTGTACAGCAGCCGTCTCTGTTTCTCACTGGCCACGCCTGTTTCAAACAGCAGCACAGACAGCTGCTCTTAGAGCACCGTTTTGTCTATGAACTGTGTATATGCTATTCACCGTTAATGATGAGCTTTTCGAGTTGCTGCACTACGACACTGCATTATTCGCCATTTTATTGTTTGATAACATTTATGCTAGAAACGTGATGATTACGTGCATGTGACCCATTATAAAAGTTCCTAAGTAAAATGCAACAGCTACTTTGTTAATGTTATTTACTGCACAAAGCTGAATATTACATCCTGATGCTGACGACTTGTGAATGATTCCGTTACTTCGTTTACTCTGCAATACTGATGGCTCTAATATCATCTCTGACTCGCTCATTCCAGCATTATGATTAAACCCTTCATAGTGCCAAGTGCTCGTCTCACTTTGTTTATTAGATTTGAGTGGCAATTCCTTCGTCTCCTTCATAGATATCTTCTTCCCTGCGATTTCATTGTAGATGGATGATAAATAGTCCTCCGGCAAATCTTTACTGTCATTGATCCCTCTATTCATCATTATGTATTGCTCTTTTGTCATTTTATTCTTCACCTGTTCAAAGGATGAAACAGAAAACGAAACAATAACTCATGCAGTACCGCTCTGGAAGATGAACATTTTCACACGTTTCTGGAAAGCACACGTGTCCCCGGATTTATTTACACTTCTGACTTTTACACAGGAAGTCATACCGTACATTCTGCACGGAATCAGTGCAGCATATCGCCGTGCCAGAAAAGTGAAATTAATTTAATTAGGTTGAGAAATTAATTAAGCTGTTTGGTATCAGCAGACCGAGATGCACTCACCTGTGGACTATGAAGGTCTGTAGTCAACATGATGATTGAATAAGCAAGGACATACGCCGTGTCTGCACTCGCAAAAAGGGTTTGTCTACAAAGAAAAAAAGAGATAGAACACATATCACTCAGGCACAGTCCCAGTAAAAGAGGTGTGGCTTCGGCGCCCGTCAGTCGAGCGAAGGAGGTGTGGCTTCTGTGCCTTGCAACAGAATGTCACTCTGCCAAAGTGCATTTTTTTTTTTAATCTAACATGTTTACATTCACACACATGCGCTCATTTCATTTATATACCTTTACAAGAAATCAATAGTTTTTCCCCGTCCCCCTCTCTTAATTGTCTGACCAATCACAAGTGGCCTAGTACGACACAGCAGGTCACGGTCTTTTGACAAAACAGGAAGTGAAACGCTAAACTGCGGAGAGAGTTACCATGAACAGCACATCGCTGCGTGTGGCTGAGGAGCCAGTTTTAGTATTTGGAAGAAGAGTTTCAGTAGTCTGGTTAACACCAGACCATATCACAAGTGAAATATGGTCTGGAATCCGCCTATTGAATTTCTCGTAGGGGAGGTGTGGTTTACGATAGTCAACGGCCGTTTATTGGACGTTGCGAATGTCTATCATTTGGCGTATACGTAGCCCATGGCCAATCATGGCAGTTGTACCCGGTGACGTAGTTAGAGCGACGAAGAGAAGGAAATGTGTCTTACCACCTGGAATACACATGTTCAGAACCTATGTTGGGGAAAAATATGGACCCTTCCTAATAGATACCTACTGGTTAACAAAGTTAAAGAAATTTCTTTTAAAATCATTCATCGTTGCTATCCTGTCAAAACATTCTTAGTGAGGTTCATTAAAGACATTGATGTATCCTGTACTTTCTGTAACGTGCACCCAGAGACTGTCTTCCACTTATTCTGGACTTGTGAACACACTCGGAATCTATGGCAAGGCATTTGTCGTTTTATTTTGGACCATATTCATGAGACCTTTGTACTATGTTTGCACAATGTATTGTTTGGATTTATAGATTATCAGAGAGAATTGGACAGTGAATTTTTTCTTGCTAATCTCATTATATTGCTGGCCAAATTTTATATCCATAAATGTAAGGTGTTGAAAATCAGACCCTCTTTTTGTACATTCAAAAAAGAAATTGAATTCTACATAAAAACAATATCAACCTCTCCCAATAAGAAAGCCATTAAAACATTAAGTATGTGCTCCAAATTTCATGTATTTTTGTAATTTATACGTGTGTATATATATATATATATATATATATATATATATATATATATATATATATATACACATACACACACACATACACACACAATATATATATATATATATATATATATATATATATATATATATATATATATATATACACACACACACACACATATATATATATATATATATATATATATATATATATATATATATATATATATATATTTTTTTTTTTTTTTTTACACGTTTGCACCATTTATAGTTTGTGTGTTTTGTTTACAGTAACCCCTGGCGTTGTATATCCGCATTTCATGTTTGTTTGTTCTGTTCATATGTTTGATAATATTGTCTGATGGACTGTATATTGTAAATGAAAGAATTTATATAATAATAAAAAAAAAAAAAGAGAAGGAAATATGTCTTTTCAGATCAGAACGATTGTGCAAAGCAGCATGGGATTTCCCAGGCTAATTCAGAACAGTGTCTAAAGCTTGATGGAAAGTTTGGTTCGTATCGCTCGCCGCCATGTTAAATGTGATCCGTAAACAGTCCCAGATAAACTACAAGCTTCCGTTTGTCGAGTAGTACGCGTCACCGTCTTTCCACCCCTCCCCACTCTCTGATTGGCTCCCTAACTCAGGCGAGCCTTTAGACCAGAGTTTCCATGCTGTCTTTTCAGATCGGAACGATTGTGCAAAGCAGCATGGGATTTCCCAGGCTAGAGTTTCGGAGGCGTCATTTGAATGGATTTTACCGCTCGTGGTGGAATACGGGATGGAGATTTCTAAGAAGTGGAATGGACAGATCGGGAAATTGCACAGGTACCATAATAGGAAGCGCAACTGTTTTGCCTGGCTTACCTTGGCTACTTCAAATCATTTCCCCAGATCTCCGCTCTCACACCCGGCCTCCAGAAAAACTGCCAGCCTCTCTACATCGCTCTCCCGGCTACTCTCCTCCCGACACCCCCGCTTATAAAAGCATACGCCTTCACTCACACACAGCAGACCAACAGTTTTTTGTTTGTTTGTTTCATTTGACTGTTTATTTTGTTGATTTTTGTTTGTTGCTTCAATTTATGGAAGACTGGAACCCAGCGAACTGAGTTTTCTAAATATACTAAACCAAAATTTATTCTGTGTCCTGTGCTACGTTGCGTTTTAATGCTTTAAAGTGCCATTCCACCATTGGATGTATTCTTTGGCATAAAATACAATATATTTTATGACAACATGACTAGACAGAGAAATCTTTTAGCTTCAAAATGATATATCAAACATTATTTTTTGACAACGACAAGTATATTAATTTTGCGACCAAAGTCACCTACCCTTTTAATTTCCGCGCGGTAGTGAAACGTGATGTCATCGGCAGGTTCCCCTTCTTGTACACCACGTCACGTGTGACGTGGCACAGATTATCAGCAATGGCGGATAGAACGCGATTTCCACTTGTCGATTGCTGTGCCGATATTCACCATCGACCGTCTCCTTTGGGCATCACTTGCTATTTTCCTTCGCTTCTTTTCCGAAGCTGACAATCGCGTTCTATCCGCCATTGCTGATAATCTGTGTCACGTCACACGTGACGTGGTACACAAGAAGGGGAACCTGCCGATGACATCACGTTTCACTACCGCGCGGAAATTAAAAGGGTAGGTGACTTTGGTCGCAAAATTAATATACTTGTCGTTGTCAAAAAATTATGTTTGTTATATCATTTTGAAGCTAAAAGATTTCTCTGTCTAGTCATGTTGTCATAAAATATATTGTATTTTATGCCAAAAAAATACATCCAATGGTGGAATGGCACTTTAAGGTGGTTTTGGTAACGGGGATGTTTTTTTGTTTTTTAACTTGTGGCAGTCTTTCACTTCCTGGCGCCCAACTAAAAAACAATAATAATTAACTTTCGAAGACAAACTCCACCGTTACAGCCCGTCAGCAAAGCCTCTGCTCTCTTACCGCTGGTTGCACTCTAAATATCTAGCAGCAAATTTCTCCATGAGGCGATCGATTTTCTGGGCTTCTCCAGGAAGCCGGAAGCCCTCCAGGAACAGACGCAAGGCAGACACAAAGTCCTTCCCTTGGAAGTCCATTTGGTCCACATAGGCATACATCACTTCCTTATTGAAGCGATCATTGTCTCCCAGAAACTCTCCAGCTTGGACCTGTGAAGACGACGGAGAAATTATTTATATATATATTAATTGAATCTCTAAATATGACAGGGAATCAGTCATCTACAAACGAATCAGTATTCCAGTTATAAAATTTCAATAGAATTAAATGTTCATCTTCTATGGTTGAGTGACATGACAACATGATACTGTTTTTGCAATAAACTGTTATTTCTCCGAGATACCGTGGGTAGTCTTTCTAAACCACTGATGACTTTTTCCAAACCAGTCATGGCATTTGTCATTTACATTCAACTTTCGGTAATATTTTTATACATTTTAAACTAAATTAAATATGATTCAGTATAATTTTTTTTTTTACAAGAATGTTTTTGCCTACTACCTTTTACACTGTTAAAACTTACATGATTAAGCATATATTAATTAAGCTTCCTTTAATAGCTTATATCCTTACAAGCACATTTATTACTCATTTGCATCAGTGTAATGCTGCGTTCATGTGCTATGGGAAGATGGTATTTTCCAGTCGGGAAGTGGTATTTACCAGTGTGTTGTGTTCACATGCTTTTGTTGTTGTTGACAAATTAAAGATGGTGGACCAGATTCAGAATCAGGCCTGTTATTTGGCTAAAACAATTATAGATTGCCTTGTTCATCAGCTGCAGCAGGAATATGAGTTATCAAAAGGTAAATAATGCTGAATATTTCCTGATCATGACAAGTAGAGATTTTCTTAACACATTGAATGCCACGCAGTTTTTGGAAATTTGGCTGTAGCCACAATGAGAGTAGCCAGTATCTAGATCATTGTTGGCGTTCTTTGGACAGCCACAGAATATTTTATCTCATCTCATCTCATTATCTCTAGCCGCTTCATCCTTCTACAGGGTCGCAGGCAAGCTGGAGCCTATCCCAGCTGACTACGGGCGAAAGGCGGGGTACACCCTGGACAAGTCGCCAGGTCATCACAGGGCTGACACATAGACACAGACAACCATTCACACTCACATTCACACCTACGCTCAATTTAGAGTCACCAGTTAACCTAACCTGCATGTCTTTGGACTGTGGGGGAAACCGGAGCACCCGGAGGAAACCCACGCGGACACGGGGAGAACATGCAAACTCCACACAGAAAGGCCCTCGCCGGCCCCGGGGCTCGAACCCAGGACCTTCTTGCTGTGAGGCGACAGCGCTAACCACTACACCACCGTGCCGCCCAGAATATTTTATATTAGGCTATAATATACATATTATAATAATATAATATACATGACTCGTTTAAAAGGTGAGAGTCAGCTTTCCGTAGGTGAAAACCACTTCTTTCTTGGTTCATAAGCTAGTCTTGTACCGCTCGCCGCCATGTTGAAAAGGTTAAAGTTCATCTCATCTCGGCAACTCGTGTATCAAAATTTTCTACGAGTTGCCCAGTGGAAAATACCACAAGAGGGGGCGTTCATGTGTGCTTTCCATGTCAGCGTTTGGTATTTACCATAATTCCCATAGCACATGAACGCACCATTAACATAAGGCCACACCAATTCGATTAGTTGGTTCTTGGAATCGCCGCTTGAAGAAAATGCAAAAAAAAAAAATCGAAATCAAACTCCCACCAACAGAAAAACATCGTGGCTGATGGTTCAAAATACTGAAGACTGCAGGTTGAGGGCACGTGACGTCGAAAACCAATCAAATCGCCCCTTTCACTTTCGATAAAGACCTGTGGAAGAAGCATGCCTGTGGAGGGGAGTCCTGCAAAGCCTGCGTTTGTGATTGTTAGGATATTCAGCGAACAGAAGCGGAAAATCTTTGACAGGTGTGTCGAAATTCAAGAGGGGGAAACTTTGCACAGTTGTACTCAAGATGCCGTGAGCTTGTTACCCTGCGATGTGCCAACCTGGACAACAGCTCTGTGGAGGTGGGTTTGATTTATATATTTCATTGATTGATGTGAGGGGCAAACAAAAAATCATTCCAAGTATTTAGCCATCAGAAGTAGCCTATTCCTGGTCAAATCTTTTTTTCTGTGCGTTGTAGATGTTCAATTGACTGTAATTCAATCGTTTATTTAGCCGATCTGTTTACTGGTTTGCCTGATAAAAGACGTGCAGAGAGACGGCATTCTGACTTGTCGGGCACAGTTGTTTGAGTTCCCCTTGGGGGCTTGTTTACACAAATAAAAGGAAAAAATGAAGACTGTTGTTTCAGACTTTTATTTTCAATTATCCTTAATGTATACGGGTGGAAATAAGATAAGCTATTAAAAGAGCCATATGAAATGTGTAACAATAATGTCTCTCTATTATGAAAGCCCTCTATTTCCACCGCTAATTTTACCATCAGAGCATTCATTTTATTTTATTTTTATTTTGCTTGCTCGCTTCATATTTTTCCTGAAAAAATCCGAGAACCAACTAATTAAATTGGTGTGGCCTTAAGGCCAATTTATGCTGACAACGCAGTCCTCGCAGACGGTGTCGCAGATAGTGTCTGCGTAGCCCCCCCCACCTTCGCAGACGCTCTGCGTGCACCTCCCAAAAATTGTGACCACCGCAGAAGCCTCGCAGACAGCGTCGCAGACAAGAGGGCTCTGATTGGTCCGCTCTACATCCGCTGTACACGCACTTCCGCTTCCCTACTTTCCCGGTTTGTTTTGTTTTCACGACCGCCATTTTTAAAAACACAAGCGAAGATGGAGCAGCACGAAGAGCGGTTGATCGAGGAAGTGAGGAAGTACGGACATCTATACGACTCCAGTTCTAGTCATTATAAGTAACCGGAGGATAAACACTCCACTAACCACACCCACCAACTACTCCTAGCGATTTCGCGACTTCGCGCCCCCTTGTGTTGTGGCGGTGAATAACATCGCGCACGCCTATTACTTTTGCTCAACGATAAATCACAACTGTCTGCGAAAAGCTATCTGCGAAAGCCTTGTCGTAAGAGCATGCAGAGGCCTTTACACTGAATTAAGAGGCTAGAACACAGTCTAACTTCTCAGTTCTTGTTTTCAAACTGGTGTGTTTGAAACTCAAGTATTTTTTTTACTTCATTTAATGAGCAATAAACAAGAAAATGCTCTATAAATCACGCTGGTGATGAAGTTAATGTGATAAATGCACGTCTTGGCTGCCACTCTCGAGGCCTAGGCTTGGCACTGACGAGCTCTTGTTTTCGAGCAGCTCTTTCACACACTCCACGACTGTATGGAAAGGCTCTCAAGGCCTCAAGTGCAGAACTGCTGAAAACCACTATAAATTGTTGCGATCTTTTTCGAAATGGAAAAATCTGGGTGTATTCATCAGGAGGAGTATTGATTTCTGGGTCCCCATCATCAACAACCACCATTGAAAATACACTATCGACAGAAAATAGCTTACAGAATCCAGCCTCTCTTCCTGATGTAAGAACTGAGCGATGTCCTCTGGCGTTGTTCCTAGCATGCCTTGCTCCTGCAGATACTGGATGCCCCTCTTTGGTTTCTTGTTGAACCTTTAACACAAGCGCAGACCAAAAAAAAAAAAGTCACCATAAACTACGGCTTCTGCAGTGACGAAAGATTCCTAAAATATACAGATGGCACTGTATTTCTTTCATGCTTTCACAACTTTACATACCAAAACTGACATGTTTTGTAAGAAATAAAACACTTGGAGCTGTGCTGTAATAGGAAAAGAATCAACGATGGTTGTGAGACATGGCCTGGTGCAAAACAATGTTCAATGAACAAAAGCTTTTTAACCATTTATGTTGTCAAAATGTCCATGAGGCAAGTCAGTTACTGTTATTTCTTACATTACGGCATCTGTAAACAGTCAGTCATTCTCTCACCAGCCTCTCTTTTTTTTCTGTCTCTTAAAGTTAATACACCCCCCCCAAAAAAAAAACATTAAAAACCCTTCTCTATCCTGAATACTATTCCATGACAGAAAGGTTTCCAAGTGTTACAAAGCTCTGACGATGGAGACTCCTTCTACTGATGTTAGCCCTCTGGAGCTGAGAGTTTCTCCGGCGAAGCTCGGCAGGTTTAGAACGAGTAGGTCTTGTATTTCAACAAATATCTTCGTGAGTTATCATCATACACGCATCACGAACACTGACAAACTTTAAACTTTCCTCTGTGCACACTGCCAAATAATACACTTTTAAAATTACCTAATTTAGTTGAGATATAAAACTTGTCAGCTTACTCAGTCACACTGGAGTCAGAGCGCTGAGCGCACACTTACGCATTCATAAAAGACTAGTCACGTGGTAACGGCATGATCATCACTTTCACTCTTTCGGTTTCGATCGGTTTCTCTTTCGCAGTGGGAACACCCACCGTAAACAAGATCAAATCTGTCAGCCATAGTTTCGGCTATTTGGAGGTAAAACTTGTTGCGAGATGGCACGCGGATTTTATGCTCAAGAGGCACTTCGGATAATTCGGCCTGATGCGATTCAATTCAATCTTGAGAACCGCAACACTGATGAGTGGTGCCTTTTTCTTTTTCCCCTTCGACTCGATCCAGCTGAAGATCAACTCGAGTAAGTGTAAATATTTCTTCGACTTCTTATGAGCATATCGGTTGACATTCGTGTACTGTAGTGCATACACAGGAAACATGACTGAGCAATTTTTCAAGATTTAAAAGTATTTTCCTCAAAAAATAACTCTGCGGGGGCGTCGTGGCTCAGGTGGATAAGGCGCCATAACATAAATCCGGGGACCCGGGTTCGATTCCGGCCCGAGGTCATTTCCCGATCCCTCCCCGTCTCTCTCTCCCGCTCATTTCCTGTCTCTACACTGTCCTATCCAATAAAGGTTAAAAAAGCCCCCCCCCCAAAAAAAAAAAAAAAACTTTGCCCCATTTTGAGTTGAGAGGAAAATTTGGAGCTGGAGCAAAATTAGAGTAATTGTGAAACAGAGTTGTCATGTCTCTGAACAGAGTAAAATAGTACAAGAGTTAATTTCAAGACACACTGAAGAGAGTCAAATCCCACCATAAAGAGTAAAATATTAGCACTGAATTGAGGAGAATTGACTCTGGAAAAACAGCTCGATCAAAAGAGTAACTTTTACTCTTTTTAGAGAGGGACAAAACGTAGAGTAAAACAGTAGCCTGGCAAGCCAGACTAAATGTGAATATTTAGTCTGGTCTCGGTCGTAGACATTTCCGAAGGGTGTGTGAGGAACAACCCGTTGTCTTTCAAACTGTCTCTGTGCGTATAGACCCCTTTCACTGACGTCACCCGAAACCGGAAGTAAACAGACCCTGCGCCATTTTGGAAGACCAACAAACTCGTGATTAGGGGGAAATAACGGCAGCGGTATGTGAACCCACGAGAATAAAGTGGAGTGGCAAACGACTTAAACAAATCTGAGCTGTTTTATTTATGATTTATTGGCCCAACAGTAGACTTGAAAGAAACCTGTGTGAGACTTGGCGAAAAACTGTGGATATAATGGATAAGTCTGTGCATGATCTGCGGACACTTTGAGGTAAGCAAACGCAAGAAATTCAGATTTAAAACATGCTAAATTGGCCCCAAGTTGATAACTGTATGAGGAGCAAGCCTCCCAGACTTCTACAATTTAATAATAATAATAATTTAGGATGGTTTGGGGCTTGCTCGCTGCTGCCAGGTTGGTTGAGTAGCCTGACTGTTTTTTGTTTTTTTCTTGCGTGTGGTATCATTGTTGACGCAAGGTTGTTTTTTGAACATGCCAATGCGGACACGATTTCCCCGATGAGTTATGACTTCAGACGCGATGCGTGTGTGGAGTCCGCGTGATATGTGCGCAAGATAGGCTTCTCATGTGTTTGGAGATCCGCGCTCCGAGACAAGCGCAAGCACACACACCCCCAAGGGAAAAAAAGGGGCCCCCTGAAAATATCGGCATAGTTCGAACACTGAGTGTAGGCACTGGGTGTAAACAACAAATAGTTTACAATGTCTGGGTAGCAAACAGATGGCAGAATTGGTGTCCGGTCCTCCTTATGTTTCCATTCTCCCTTGCCCCGAGTCTTATCATATGGGTCAAACCCATCAATCACAGCCAGTTTCTCCACATACCGTGCCCTTTCTGCAGCTGGTAATGTACTCACATAACCAGAATTATTAGCCATCGTGTCACTTTACTCTCGCTCGTACTTTGTTTTATATTGTGAGTGCATGTACTTGGTCTTCCAATATGGCGCCTAACAAAATCTCGCGGCGCAGTGACGTCATGTGAAAGGGGTCTATAGGCCAACGCTCTGACCAATCAGCGCAACAGTGACTGTGATGTAGTCAGAGCGACAGAAAGCAGTGGGGGAGGGTAAACAGCTGGTAGATCAGACTTTTGCCATAGCCGGTCGGCAAAACAGCGAAAACGTCCTTCTTGAAAAGGAATGAGCGGAGAGCCTCTTCCTGCTCATGTTTCAACGAAAACTCCAAGTCTAATTCTTCTAAAACTGATTCCAAAGCGGAGTCAAGCGGTAGCCATCTTTCCTGCTGCGCTTTCTCCAGCGTCGTGCAGCCTTGTCGTCACTCCTGCAAAAGCCCGCCCAAAGAATCCAAACAAAAACCTTGCGTTGTGATTGGCGGGCACGATTTGATGCCCGGGGTGTGGTGTTGTTATGGTCCGAGGCGGGTGGGTCTAGTTTACTAGGCTAGTAAAACAGAGTAAAATTTTTCTTCAATTTGAATAAATTTCACTCAGGCAAATTTCCTGTGTAATCTTTGCGTGCTTCTCGAGGAAACAAAATGTGCACCGGCGCTTGTTTGCTCTTTTCTTCTTAGTCTTTTTCTGGCACGCTCTGATGATGTCAATTTCAACAAATCTAAGCAGTATTTTCAGTCATGTGACTTTTTTGGTCTTCCGCACAGGTTCAGCTACAATAATATATCCACATGTAGTATGTAGGTCATGACTGTACTTTTTAAAAATACCAGATAAACGAAGACGTTGTAAAAAGCAGTTTCAGAACCGTGTTGGAAAGTGTGAAGAAACACGACCTTGCCCATTGTGACGAACCTTTCTGATCACCTGACCTGATGGGATTAAGGGCCTCTGCATGCTCTTGCGACAAGGCTTTCGCAGATAGCTTTTCGCAGACAGTTGTAATTTATCGTTGAGCGGGGAGTAATAGGCGTGCGCGATGTTATTCACCGCCACAACGCAAGGGGGCGCGAAGTCGCTAGGAGTAGTTGGTGGGTGTGGTTAGTGGAGGAGTGTTTATCCTCCGGTTACTTATAATGACTAGAACTGGAGTCGTATAGATGTCCGTACTTCCTCACTTCCTCGATCAACCGCTCTTCGTGCTGCTCCATCTTCGCTCGTGTTTTTAAAAATGCCGGTCGTGAAAACAAAACAAACCGGGAAAGTAGGGAAGCGGAAGTGCGTGTACAGCGGATGTAGAGTGGACCAATCAGAGCCCTCTTGTCTGCGACGCTGTCTGCGGTGGTCACAATTTTTGGGAGGTGCGCGCAGAGCGTCTGCGAAGGAGGGGGGGGGGGGGGCTTTGCAGACGCCATCTGCGAGGACTGGGTTGTCAGCATAAATTGGCCTTAAGAGTCGGCAGTGGGAGGGGTTTTCACTCTTCTCATTGAATACCACAGTGGGAGGCCACTGCCAACCTTTATCCCAAAACAACAGGACGTATATTTTTTTTGATGGCCAGTTAATTGTCCAAATCAATGGAGCAGATTTAAGTTTTTGTGCTTGATACATTCCTAAGACTGAACAGAATCACCTCAAGTGACCAAAACGGTTCGACACAATGGGTAAGGTCATGCCCCCCCCACACACACACATTCCAACACCGTTCTAAAACTGCTTTTTACAGCAGCTTAATTGATCTTTTTTTCTTTTAAAAGTACAAATCATGACATACATACTACATAGATATTATTGCAGCCAAACTTGTGCTGAATACGAAAAAGTCACAGGACTGAAAATCCTGCTTAGCTTTGTTGAAATTGACAAAATCAAAGCAAGCCAAAACCATTAGAGTGCCTGAAAATATCTTCAGACCCCAGAGGGTTAAATAAATATCTATAGTGAGAGTAGTGCATGTGTGTGGGGTTTTTTGTTTTGGTTACTATCGTCAGCTTACAGATCAATGCCTTGCTCGATAATTTCCTTCTGCTGTTTGAGCACTTCGAACTGCTCTGGGTTATCAGTGCCGGACATCTGTGTGCTGTAGCTGCCGATGCCTGAGGAAGCTGTGGAGTCCAAAGAGTTAATGCTGCCATAGCGGTTAATGGTCTCTGGGTGCTTGGACTCGTTGGCCTCCTGCTCAGAAGGCTTCTCCTGGCCTGAGACAGAGAGAAAGGACAAAACATGTACAGTGAGGGAGATGACTCCAGGCCTCTGTGGTACAGAGAGAGAGAGAGGGAGACAGTTTGATTCATTAGCGTACTGGCTGGGGCTGTAAAGTGCGTTGCTGTACAGAGGCTCCTCACATTCTGCTGTCTGTATGAGGTTACAAAAGGTTATTCAGAATACGGATGAGACAAAGGAACTCAAAACAGACCACAAGAGCCAACTAAAGGCCTTGGAAACCAGGCCAGCAGCATGTGCGCATCTGTGTGTGCGTGCATGCACGTATAAGAGACACAATGTTCCATGTAAGATCTGATTACATGTAGGAAACTGTTTGAAACATTCAGCACGTAGCCGTCACAGTAATGCGAGAGCACAGGTTGCTTTCTCCGAGCACCAGCAGATGAAAGACAAGCTCACTGCTGCTCACAGATTACAGACTTCCTCTAGAGGGGCTGAGATTCTCTGCTTCCCAACACACAAAGCCACAATACTAAACAGCGTCATGTAAGCTTCAGAGCGTAAACTACGAAGTCATACTCAACACAAAAAGCTGTACAGAAACAGAGGTGCACTGATTAAAAAAAAAAAAAAAAAAACTCTCTCTTACAGATGCATAAGACTACGTTCAGACTGCACCCTGAAACGACCCATATCCGATATTTTTGCCCATATGCGACCTGTATCCGATTTGTTATTGACAATCTGAACGACACACATCCGATTTTTTCACATGCGACCCAGGCCGCTTGGATATGTGGTCCTAATTCCGATGCATATCCGTTATTTTCACATGTGACTGCAGTCTGAACGGACAGGTCGCATTCATGCGACCTACACGTCATCAACAAGAGACAAACGTCACTATTCTGCGTTGGCTAATCCCGCCTCTTTGGTGGAAAACAACAACATTTGTACAGTTTTCAGAATTTAAATAGACTTTTATAGAATTGATCAAGCTAATGGTGGATTTGGTAGGGACCTGGATGTTGATCTGTTAGCCTGATTAAATAAAACAGTTTCTATAACTGATTTATAACTTAAACCATCCTGTATTACAAGATTATAAGATTGTTCTGGAAATTTCCAGTAATTTGACACCTTCGGTCTCATTAGTCTGCTGCCCACATTAATCAGGTTATTGTGTGAGTTCCGCCGCCGCCACAAAAACCACATCGCCAGGTCTCGCCTCATCTCCATGCTTTACTTGCAAACTTGAAGAGTGAGCTTTTTTTTTGTTTGTTTACGTATTACGTAGATGTGCTTATTACGTGTCAATTTGCGCATGCGGGACACTTTTGGGTCGTTTTCCGTTCATATTGGAGATCACATACAAGTCTCATATAATTGGTAATGTGAACGGCCTAACAAAAAAATCGGATTTCACAACAAATCGGATATGGGTCGTTTCAGGTCGCAGTCTGAACGTAGTGTAAGAGTATCAAATGCGTTTTGTGTTATGTAAATAACATTTGATTTCTGTTATTAAAATATATGTTTTACCAGCTGACTGCTGATATTCTTTACAATTCTTCTTTGCATTGATGCTTTTTTTTTAGCAAATGAAGCTTTGTCTAATTACATTAATCTGCATATCTAATAAAAGACTAAAATAACCAAAAGACCTTTCATGTTATCGAATTAAAATATTTTTGCTCACTGCGAAGCTCAAGAGATTTTATTTTTCAGAAAAGTTTTTGGGAAAATATTTTCTTGTTTAAGTACAAACATGCTATATGTTATGTTTCAAAGGAAATTGATGTCTATCATAATGACAGACTGACATACAACACGATGACATTATGTAACAAGCGGGCGGAGTTTCATCTCATCTCATCATCTCTAGCCGCTTTATCCTTCTACAGGGTCGCAGGCAAGCTGGAGCCTATCCCAGCTGACTACGGGCGAAAGGCGGGGTACACCCTGGACAAGTCGCCAGGTCATCACAGGGCTGACACATAGACACAGACAACCATTCACACTCACATTCACACCTACGGTCAATTTAGAGTCACCAGTTAACCTAACCTGCATGTCTTTGGACTGTGGGGGAAACCGGAGCACCCGGAGGAAACCCACGCGGACACGGGGAGAACATGCAAACTCCGCACAGAAAGGCCCTCGCCGGCCACGGGGCTCGAACCCAGGACCTTCTTGCTGTGAGGTGACAGTGCTAACCACTACACCGCCGTGCGGGCGGAGTTTAAAACCTTCAAAAGTTGCCGAGTCTGAGAAAACGTGGACATGAGGGAACAAAAACAATGCATAAACATTTTCCTTTCATGTTTATTGCTATGTAGTCTTGCTCTTTTCTCAAGAAAAAAAAAAACAAATCCAGACTTTTCCCGACTGATTGTTGAGCTTTCCAACCGGCTTCACGCCACTCTATAGAATGATGCCATCACATTTTTAATATTTACATCTACTAGTCTTTATTGAGACACAGCGCAGAGATGCCAACCTTTTGTGAAATCAATGTGTAGTGACACATGCATACGAGCGGAGCGGCCGCAGGGCGCGGAGCGAGTCCAATCCAGCTGGGGGTTTGGGGGGGCGCTGTAAGCCCCCCGAGAAAATTTTGGAAATTGGTGCTTTTTTTTTTTAGGGCCATTCTGAGTGAATACAGGTGACTAAAACAAACTGGGACATGCTGGTTTTGGGGGGAGAAAACTGTTTTGTTTTTTTCTCAATTACCTGAAAAATAAAACCAAACCACAATCACTCATGATTTTCTCACGAGTGATACTCATAACTCACCACATTCACACAAAGTAAAGACTTCTCTGGTAATTTGTATACAATCAACTTTCAAACCGTGATTATTGTTTTCTTAACTTTACTACACAAATGCAGATTACATACCATCAATATTTATAGATAACATACTGGAACACTCAATTAGCAAATACTCAAACAGTTGTACTGGAACATGTCCATTTCCTTTTTATTCCCATGATTAATGTCAAGTCACTTTGATTACTTTTAATTTTTATCAACTTCCTTTCGCTTTTACACTACGTTCAGACTGCAACCTGAAACGACCCATATCCGATTTGATGTGAAATCCGATTTTTTTGTTAGGCCGTTCACATTACCAATTATATGAGACTTGTATGCGATCTCCAATATGAACGGAAAACGACCCAAAAGTGTCCCGCATGCGCAAATTGACACGTAATAAGCACATCTATCTCATCTCATCTCATCTCATTATCTCTAGCCGCTTTATCCTTCTACAGGGTCGCAGGCAAGCTGGAGCCTATCCCAGCTGACTACGGGCGAAAGGCGGGGTACACCCTGGACAAGTCGCCAGGTCATCACAGGGCTGACACATAGACACAGACAACCATTCACACTCACATTCACACCTACGCTCAATTTAGAGTCACCAGTTAACCTAACCTGCATGTCTTTGGACTGTGGGGGAAACCGGAGCACCCGGAGGAAACCCACGCGGACACGGGGAGAACATGCAAACTCCACACAGAAAGGCCCTCGCCGGACCCGGGGTTCGAACCCAGGACCTTCTTGCTGTGAGGCGACAGCGCTAACCACTACACCACCGTGCCGCCAAGCACATCTATGTAATACGTAAACCAAAAAAAAAAAGCGCACTCTTCAAGTTTGCAAGTAAAGCATGGAGATGAGGCGAGACCTGGCGATGTGGTTTTTGTGGCGGCGGCGGAACTCACACAATAACCTGATTAATGTGAGCAGCAGACTAATGAGACCGAAGGTGTCAAATTACTGGAAATTTCCAGAACAATCTTATAATCTTGTAATACAGGATGGTTTAACATCCAGGTCCCTACCAAATCCACCATTAGCTTGATCAATTCCATAAAAGTCTATTTAAATTCTGAAAACTGTACAAATGTTGTTGTTTTCCACCAAAGAGGCGGGATTAGCCAACGCAGAATAGTGACGTTTGTCTCTTGTTGATGACGTGTAGGTCGCATGAATGCGACCTGTCCGGTCAGACTGCAGTCGCATGTGAAAATAACGGATATGCATCGGAATTAGGACCACATATCCAAGCGGAGGCGGCACGGTGGTGTAGTGGTTAGCGCTGTCGCCTCACAGCAAGAAGGTCTGGGTTCGAGCCCCGTGGCCGGCGAGGGCCTTTCTGTGTGGAGTTTGCATGTTCTCCCCGTGTCCGCTCCGGTTTCCCCCACAGTCCAAAGACATGCAGGTTAGGTTAACTGGTGACTCTAAATTGACCGTAGGTGTGAATGTGAGTGTGAATGGTTGTCTGTGTCTATGTGTCAGCCCTGTGATGACCTGGAGACTTGTCCAGGGTGTACCCCGCCTTTCGCCCGTAGTCAGCTGGGATAGGCTCCAGCTTGCCTGCGACCCTGTAGAACAGGATAAAGCGGCTACAGATAATGAGATGAGATGAGATGAGATATCCAAGCAGCCTGGGTCGCATGTGAAAAAAATCGGATCTGTGTCGTTCAGATTGTCAATAACAAATCGGATACAGGTCGCATATGGGCAAAAAAGTCGGATATGGGTCGTTTCAGGGTGCAGTCTGAACGTAGTCTTAATCTCATCAATATCAAGTCAGATTACTTATTGAGTTCTGATTGATTTACTTCAGAAGATGACTGTTTCAGTTCCAACAGTTTTTCATCTTTTTGCGAATATATCGTGAAATGTTCATTGCATATTCGGAACATGGTGTTTTGGGTGGATGACAACCCAGATTTCATGTTTTGAGCGATAGTTTGTGAGGTTACAACACACCGACAGCCCCTCTATACCTAGTGACATGGGCTGCTCGACATTCCATCGCGGCATCGATAATTAATTCGCACATGTGCAGAACGCTTGTCAACAAAGATAGCGGCGCCCATCGAAGCAAACTTTGACCATAAATGCAGTCAAAATATTGAATTATCATCAAGCGATAACTGGCCTCAAATGTACCGAACCCCAGCAAAATATCGTGAACCCTTATAGATTCACGCGTTTTCGAACCGCATCCATGCTAAAATCGTATGAATCCCATATAAACTGAATAGACGGTCGTAGCCTCGTAGTGCTACTGTCAAAAATGTAGTGACTACGCACGAATCATAGTGATTGGCATCTCTGCATAGCGTTAGTATCGAAACGAGGCTTGCTAACTCACAGCCACTCATGTAACATGTCTTCTTCCTTTCATGTGAGCCATGAAGACAGAACAAACAGTAACGATTAAACGCAGACATCAACAAGATTGATGTAAATCAAGCAAAAATAAAAATGCATCCACTGAGTTTCACAGCAGTTCATAATACTTTAGCTCTGACATGTACTGCTTAGAAACAAAAGAACAAACTCCGAGCTCATGAAAAGATACGCTGTGCTGACGTAAAATATATATTGCATAGAGACTTTGCCACTATCTGGGAAGAGAGAGGCGACTGGACAAAACCCAGATAAGAAGCTGCTGATCTGCGATAAACTCGCAGTCTGTGCGCTACGTCGTTCAGGGCCATTTGTGCTTCCCCTGATTAGCAAGAGCTCCTTGGTTTGTTTGATTAAGATTGAAAGCTTGCCACTGGCACAGCTGAGATCATTTGCTCGGAGATGCTGGATTTTCCTCAAATACAGTTTATCGCCTTCTTGCACAGACAGTACGCATATCAGGTGAAAATTCAATCCAAATTGCTTGAAACTGCGCTCTTTGAATTCGGAATTGAATGCAGAACATACTTTTTACAGAATTAACGTTTATCCGTTCTTGAGATATTCTAAATTACGGCTTAATTCTGAGAAAACTGACGTAATATTCTGTATGAGGTCCAAAATGGGCCTCGTTAACCAACGAGATCAAATGTTTTTTTTCTTAATACCGTTTCTATTTTTCCAAGATATTTACATGGAAATTAGCGGCACATAAATGGTTGTATACTGAATACAAAAGTTTGAAAAATTAGTAAAAATAAATTGTGCAAACTAGTATTCAATTAGTCATAATTATGCTAATTAAAGTTAAAATGTTACATCAATACACGCAATTAAAAAAAAAGTAAGAAAAGATAATTTCTAACACCCTCTTTGTGCTCTGTACACCTTTGTATTTCTCCAAAGTAGGGCCTAGTGTTTATATTAAAGAATATAAATGAGAATATTCACAGCTTTCAAGGTTAATCTCGAAAAAAACGGTCTGATCCACATCCAATACACAGTTCACATTTATTGAACTGAAATTGACACTCATGTTTCTGACTTCTGGGTTTTTTTTTTTTTAAATCTCATTCCGACCACTAAGATCTCAATATTTTTCATCAAAACAACTCCAGTTACATTCTAAAATAGTTATTTATTTACAGGAGTTTGATTTGAAAAAATAAGTAGGTAAAGCCATGAAAACTCATTTCAGAGTCTCCTGTGAAGCATAACAGCAAAACTAGCTGACGGAAAATTTTGCTGAATCCTTCATCGGAAACAGTGAGAGCGAGAGAACATCCCTATAAAAAAGTTATCTGATTGATATTCATGAGTAATCCAGTCTGAAACCAATCAGAAAAGAGAGAGAGAGCCTGAGCGCTTTCCCGTGACTCAAAAAGCACCCACGGTTTCCTGATGTCCCGCGAGCAGAGAGTGAACTCCTTTGTACCGACTTCAACCTGCCGTTACTCCCAAAGTACCGAACAGATCTTAACCAGATACATTTCTTTGGAAAGGAGAAATAATAAGCTTTTTAAACGATAGTCTCCATGATAGAACATATCCAAGAGTTAAGCAATGACAGATCTGGAAATTTAGATGAGCGTCTGCATGCACAGTTTTCACAGTATGGCCAGCGAGCGTCTGATACGCCTACAGACAGTAACGAATCCAGGATGAAACTAAAGGGGGGGGAAAAAGTGTGAAAAATTGACAGCTGAAAAACAACTAGCTCACATTTAAAACATGTGGCTTGTTAAAGGACCCATGGCATGGTGGTTTGGTGATGCTTTAAACGGGCTCGTGGAGGTTTCCAGATGTTATATCTGCAGCCTTTCTCGAAATGAACCCTCGGCACGTAGATATAGCCTCCTGGGAGAAAGCCCCATTTCAGCGCTTTTCCCAGTGCGTCGTTTTGCTAATGAGAAGCAGGAGGCGGGGAAGGGTAGAGGGTGGGGGCGGGTCTTATCATTAATATTCATGACATGTAAACGTGTTACCTCTGATTGGCTAACAGCACTGTGACGCTACCTCCAGTGGGTCAGAACAAGCGGATGTGGGTGTCTTACTATGGCGAGAGAGAAGGAACAAACCGCGAAGGGAAAAATACCGCGCGCTGACGTCATTAAGATGCGACGCGAGGAAATAAAATAAATTCAACAAATGTTTGGGTTTTTACTGAACAAACAAACAAATAAAATGAACGAGTGACTTAAAAAAAAGAACGTGGGTGTCTTTGTAAAAACTGTTTTGATTGGCTATTATAACAGAGCATGCTGCATGCTTTTTGGTTTTGTAGCGCAGAGTACCTGGCTAACTGCAGGAAGCGGTTAGCTGCACAGCTAATGTAGCCATTGCAAGGCTAACGTGGCACCGATTTTAAAACACGGCAAAATGACTTAACAGTTACACGCTTACTTGTTCGGTGTTTGTTGCTGATGCGGCAGGGATGTTTGGTACGGACCCAGGCTTCAGTGACAGTTGATGTGCAAAACCTGCCCTGTACTGTCCCAAGTTGTGGAAACATTCATCAGGAAAATGCTTCCGACAAACATACACCGTCTTAGGTAGACTCGACGGCGTATTATTGGAGTAAATAAAATTAAGCCACTGCGTCTTCAGGGGCTCTCCCGTCGGCAGTAAAAACAGACTCCTTTCTGTGTTGTCACATCCATGTACAGCGCAACTTCCATGTTTGGTGGCAACTTTTGAGCTGGGCGGGCAATCCATACAAGTGGGTGGGAATCCAGGGGGGGGGGCGTGGGGATCATCTCCCTTGCTGACGTAGTAAAGGGAAGAGCTTATCAACGCGCCGTTTTGACACGCCATTCTCAAACGTTGGGCATAATTTGGTTTACACATTATGAAATTTCTAGCCACTGGGGTGACTTAAGAAGGTCAGAGGAACTCATTTTAACATTAAAAAACCTCAAAGTGAAAATTTCATGCCATGGGACCTTTAAGTCAGAATACTTTCCAGTTTAGTGATAACTCCATAAAACCATGATGAAAACACTGGGGGGTGGGGTGGGGGTCCGGGGTCTTACCAAGACTGGTCTGGGAGTTAGGGTTCACGTACTGATCCTTACTCCACTCCACCATGCACTTGAGGATTGAGACGAGACACTCCAGACCCTTCTTTCTCAACGTCAGCTCCTGGAGATCAAAGCAGACTCGCGTCATAAACACAGTCCGTCCACAAACCCATCATCATTACCGTATTCACTAACGCGAGGCGTGTCGGCACAAACCTATGAATGATTTAACTGCACAAAAAAGGATCAGATTTACCTGCACCGGGGTCGTGCCGAGCTCATGGCCTGCTCGGCCCTGTGCAATCTTGGACAGGTCGTTTACCAGCCTCTCAAATATATTAGCAGCATTCAGGTCACAGTCATAATTCACATAGATATCCACCACACTCTGGGCATCTGTGAGCATGAAAAAGAGCACACACACTTGTACACTGGAAATTTAAGCTGTGCAGAACAATCTCGGTCTTTAGCCTAATGCCACGAGACGACCATTTTTCGGTTTACTGTGACAGGAGCAAAGTGGGCGGGGCTGGCTGGGGAGCTGAGCTGCGTTTCGTGCAAATGAGAGCTGAAGCAATGAGGAAACCATGGCGACCAGCAGGAAAAAGAGTTCGCGATGCTTACTAGCGACCCTTGTGAAATGGTGTGATGATGTGGAATTAAAGTGGACGTTCCAAATGTTTCATACCTGCACATATTCTGGTGAGCGTCTGAATGACCATCCATTTGTGGTCATATGAGCTCGTGGACGTCTCGAGGATGTACAGGAAAATCTCTTTGAAAAAAACCTGCGGTAAACATAAGCAGAGAGAATGACTATAGGGACTTGTAGGGAGGAAATGATGTTCTCAGCAGTGTGTATGACTACACATTTTACTGAATAAAATCAGATGATGAAATCCTCACAGCCTGATTTGGTATGACAGAGATTCTTTCACACACACAGACAGTCTGGACCTGAAATAAAAGCTGTCACGGTAAACCAGACGCAGATAAATAACAGTTAACAGCAGCATGGGAAATATGAAAGCTTCATGAAGGAAGGAGAACTGCACTCCATACCTCGATCTGCATCTTGAGGTGGGTTTTGAAGTTGGACAGGAGTGTCAGGAAGATGGACAGGGAGAGCTCAAAGACCTCGGGGACGGAGGAGACACCATTTTTGGACAGTGCCACGCACAGGTACTGCTTGATGGCGTTGATGAACATCTCGTTGGTCTTGAAGATGGGGCCTGCGTTCTGCAGGATGGAGAGCAGCAGCTGCAGTGAGAGCACTTTCGAGCGCAACTCGTGGGATCTGGAAAAGAAAAAAAAAAAAAAAGCAAACACGTTGATTAATTCCTGCTTCACAAATTAAAGAAAATCCTCGTTGAATAACTTGCATATATTAATAATCGGGCGGCACGGTGGTGTAGTGGTTAGCGCTGTCGCCTCACAGCAAGAAGGTCCTGGGTTCGAGCCCCGTGGCCGGCGAGGGCCTTTCTGTGTGGAGTTTGCATGTTCTCCCTGTGTCCGCGTGGGTTTCCTCCGGGTGCTCCGGTTTCCCCCACAGTCCAAAGACATGCAGGTTAGGTTAACTGGTGACTCTAAATTGACCGTAGGTGTGAATGTGAGTGTGAATGGTTGTCTGTGTCTATGTGTCAGCCCTGTGATGACCTGGCGACTTGTCCAGGGTGTACCCCGCCTTTCACCCGTAGTCAGCTGGGATAGGCTCCAGCTTGCCTGCGACCCTGTAGAACAGGATAAAGCGGCTAGAGATAATGAGATGAGATATTAATAATCGGTTTTATAATCTGATCGCTCACAATTTCCTACATGACTCACAATGCTGTTTGGTTGCCATCTGTGCAAGTCGGATTTAGCGCTTAATACGGCGGCACGTTTGTGTTTTCGTCTGTTCAGTCTGTGCCAGCTCGCATATGCAACTCTACATGCAACACATGGCGCGTCCTGGAACACTCCAACACTGCCAAGTTTAGCATTTTAACAGCTGTAACACCTACAAGTCTGTACTGCACTCCATTCTAAAGTGAACCACAGGTTTTCCAAAGGCCCCTGTCTCGGCTTAGGTGGGGTTTACATTAGACCGTATCAGCGGATCATCAGATTAACGTTTTTAAAACGATTAGCGTGCACACAGCAACGCCAATACACGGATACGCTCGGCTCCGCAGGCATCCTGCGCTCCAAATCACTCCGCCCTGAACAGCGAGTGCCCTCTGGAGGGTGTGCACTCCGGCCCTGCGCAGCTCACAGAGCGCGCGAGTGAAGCGCACGAGCAGTGATTCGGGACTGAGCCGCTGTGTGTGTGATCCCAGCGCATATCACTTACCACTTGCAAGTGGAAGGATGGCAAGCCTAAAGACAATCATAACTACACAATGGGCAGTATTTGCATCAGTATTTGCAGTATTTTCATACTTTTATACTCTTTAATGAAAGGTGATACAAGGTGGAAGTCCGTGCCGTTTTTCAACAGTCGCGTCACATGACCAACGCCAGCGAATCAGGAAGGTGGATGTCACAGTGACGTTGTCCAATGACGACGCCAGCTAGAGCTCAGCACAGCGTATCCACGTATCCTCAATGTTTACACAGCACCGGACCAGACACGATCTAGATTGAATACGTGGACGCTGGCGGATTCCCGTTTCCCGGCGTTTTAATGTAAACGGACAGTGCATCCGCGAAGAAAACGAGACAGATACCATCTAATGTAAACTTGGCCTTAAAGTGTTGAACAATTTACTCTTAAATGGTCATTATAGAGAAGACGGGACTGATCAGTTCAGTTTATTAATAACAGTTTGTCAAAATTTTCCTGAGCCCATGTACTGGTGTGCTTCTTCTAGAAGTGAGTTCAGTTCAGTTTAATATCATATGTACTGTACAAAATACAGAAAATCCTTGCCCACAAATAGTGTAGTTAGTCGAGGCGGGAAGAATTTCCTGAAGTAATTCCGAGCGCATCTGGACTTATTTTCAACACCTAATGAGAAGGAACGCTTCCGAGTTTTCATTCCAGAGGGTGTAGCCTTTGCAAGAAGTAGACCTAAGGGCTCCTAACAAACCAGGTATAGCACTAAATCGTACACTGCAGGTGAAAAAAAAAAATTCTCCGGCGGGACGGGGACGAAAAACAAAACAAGAGTGCTCCGAGAGCACAATATCCCCCGCTGGTAACTCTGGTAAAATGCAACTGAATTGAACAAAATTGCAATGTGTGTATTACTGACATGCAACAAAGAATCCTGTCAAGTTTGGTGAAATTCCTCCACAAATTGTAAGACGAGTTGATTTCAGAAAACGCACACCCTCATGAAGTCATTTAATCAAGGGTCAAAACTCTGGTCAAATTTTTCACAGACGAAATTAAATCGCAATATGCGTATTACCGTCATACAACAAGGCCTTTTGTCAAGTTTCGAGAAATTCGTCCAAATATTGTGAGAGGAGTTGACGTCAGAAGGCGAGCACACCGTCATGAAATCGTGAAAGTGCAAGGTTGTTAATCAAGGGCTGGAACTCTGGTAAAATGCGACCGAATTGAACAATGTGTGTACTAGTGACGTATATAAAACAAGGCCTTTTGTCAAGTATCATGAAATTCCTCCAAAAATTCCAAGAGGCGTTGATTTCAGAAGGTGAGCACCCTTCCCGGGACAGACAGATGGAAATCGCCACAACATAATCCCCCTTCGGGCCTTTCAGCTAGCAGGGGATAAAAAGTCTGACAGTCCTTGAGAAAAGTGCGATAAGTTTTGAGCTTGAGTGGGCGGCTGGGCGTTAAGCGTTAACCTTTGCAGTGAACGTTCAGTCAGTCATACCCTGAATACAAAAAATAAATTAATTAATTAAAAAAAAAAATCAAACTTGAGGTTCAAGGCTTCCACCTCCACTTCTTTTTTGAAAAGTAAACATGTAATTAATCTGCCGCTCAGAAATATTGATTCGTTTTGGGATAAAGAATCTCTCTTTGCAGTACAATACATCTAAACAAATGCCAAACAGGAATAATATGAATAGCAAAACAAGACAAGTGGAAAACCAACAGTACTCAGACAGAGCTTCATTAAAAACTCCTCTGCAAAGCAATAAGGCAACACCCTTATAACACTTCTGAAAGCAACTACGGGTATCACTGTGGGAAATCTCTAGTGCATGCAAAGACAAGGACCATGCCCGCTTCCTTTTCACCTCGGAGTCACCGCTGATAAACATCATTCTGATCTGTAAATCTGTAGAGGTGAAAGAGATCAGAGTTTCAAACATGAAGAGAGGAAGAAGGGGAAAAAAATCAATCCAGGCTTTTTTCTGCCCGTCTCTGGTGACAGGAATGAATGAATGAATGAATGAGACCAATCGGCTCAGTGGATTAGGGTTTAATCTACACTATTTTTGACACTGCAGTCACTGGGTTCCGATTCCGAGACATTTTAATGATGTGCAGGAAAATAATCAATGACGGAGCAACTGTTGCAACCCTGAGGTTGAATTTTTCTATAACGTCATGTCCTGTAGTGTTTTATTCCACTTATACTCCAACAATGATAGTTTCGGTATTAGAGCGCATAATGTGGTACTACTTATTCATTTATAGTTGCATGCAATTCTGTGGAACGTTCATGACAAGTTAGTTCCTGTTACTGCTTATGCATCTATACATTTTTTTTTCTCTCAAAGTTAAGACAAAAAAAAAAACCCAGAGAAAAACTGCAAAGTTTTAAAGCACGGACACTGGAGACTCCTTCCATAAACGTCTCCAAGCGCAGTTTTTGGAAACCAAAACAGAAAAAACAGCCGACGAGTCACCGAGTTATTCAAGAAATGAGCAATGAGGAGCGTTCGGAAACCACCAACAGAAATTCAGTTTTGAAACCACTAGCCGTTTATTCTGCATGCGTGACTCAACTACATTACAAATACGACGTGACTGAAAGCAGCGTCATGCCTCATTATAATGACCGTCTACAGTATTTTAATCTTAGAAATAAAAAAAAGCCAGACAATAAATGCTTTATTAACCTCACTTGCTTGGTCTTAATGGAAAATATCAGACTGAGGCCATCCTTAAAAAAAAATCCGTTTCCTGTCCACCGGATGAGCAAAAAAATTTTCAGTAGGGAGGGAGGGATTTTTTTTATTATATATATATATATATATATATATATATATATATATATATATATATATATATAGAGAGAGAGAGAGAGAGAGAGAGAGTGCTGTCAAAAATGTCGCGTTATTATCGCGTTAACTTGACTCAATCTTAATGGCGATAATTTTTTTATCGCGAGATTAACGCTCTGTGACATGACGTAGGTTTTTCATAAGCTTTTGAAACTGCCAGGAACTTGGAACAGAGACTTTGCTTAGAAAAACGATAGCAGCTAGACTGTAATGCCACGCCCCGCACAGCCAGAGTCCTCTGCCCTCCCCCCAAAGAACCAGCGCGGGCAGGGCGCGCTAGTAGAGATGGGATTTATGGCTCTTTAATGGGATCCACATCTTTGTGATCCGTTCTTTGAAAAGAACCGTTCAAAAGACTGGCTCATTTGGCTCTTTTTAAATATTTATTCAGTTTTAAGAAGACAGCGTCTAAAGAAGCCAGATCCCTCTGAACTGTAAACTCAATGCTATCCCAGAAATCCTTCCTGTAATATGCAAATTTGGCCGCCTCTGATTTGACAGCGTGACGCATCAACAGGCAGAAAGTGTAAAAGTACAAAATGTGTTAAGTGAGCTGAAACAGTAAAGATCAGATTCAATGCAATATTTATCAACGAACAACTTAGTTAATATAATAGTCTACTTTATATTATAATCAAGCAGCATGTCAAGCCTACCGTCACTGTGTAACCTGTCTCTCTGATTACAGTTGTAGACTAACTCAAGCAGTAGATCACTTCACTCATGGTTCTTTTGCTAGCCTCGGTGCTCGGCTTAGGTTTCACTTTCCAGTAGCTGTGTCAAGACGTGTTATGCTTTGCAATAAAAAAAAAAAAAAAACATTGGCACAAAGCAAGCCCATTCACTTTTTTATGCTGATAAGAGAATTACAATGGTTTTTCATGTGAAAAAAATGTGCGATTAAATTGCGATTAATCGCGAGTTAACTATGACAGTCACGACATTAATCGCGATTAAATATTTTAATCGCTTGACAGCACTAATATATATATATAAGAAATCGCTGTGTGTAATGTCTCAGATGGATCAAGATCAAACGAATTTTCCAGTAACGGTTTGTGATGGTCCGACACACGGACTTTTTGTAGTTCTAAATCGAGCGTTAGGCCGAGTTCGGATGAAATTACACTATTAAAATGATCACTGAATGATTTGTTTTTCTGAATCTTTACTATTTTGTTGTTCGCTAGAATACCATTTTGCGATTTCACACTTAAGCAAATGTTTGAAAACTCCGGATCTCCTTCCTTCATGGTGGCTGCCATTTTTTTGTGCCGCACGGCACATGCACAGAGGTAATTCGATTCTATATTCTGCGCGGAATGCGTAAATGTCAAGTTCGATTTTAGATTTACGAACCCGAAAAAAATGCCGAAAAACCGGCGTTAAAAAAAAAATAAATTTCAACCGCACAAACGACACTCACCCAGCCGGTGGACCGGAAACAGAACATTTTTTAATAATGGCCTGAGGTCTTGACAGTACAGTCTATACATAAAGACAGAGGTATAATAACCAGCTAGTGGCCTAGTGGGTAGCGTGTCCGCCTCTCAGTCGGGAGATCGGGAGTTCTAGTCACGGTCGGGTCATACCAAAGACCATCATAAAAATGGTACCTACTACCATCTGCAAAGGCACGCTGCAATACAGATGCGAGTGTGGAGTTAGAGGACTAGCCCCCCACTGTAACCCTAGCTATGTAATAGGCGAGAGGCCGAGGGCTGCGGAAACAGAGATCGGCGCCGCCCAATGCGCCACACGGCGCGGGAAGGACTTTAAACTTTAACTTTTAAGCGAGGTTAATAAGTAGTTAATATTATAGCGACACAAGTGTTTTACCGGGAAATACGTCACTCTTATTTTTCATACAAACTACACCCGGGAGACCGATTTACATATTTTCTGATATCGTCACTCGTGAGGAAATCAATGAATTGTTTTGATAAATTTGGGTACTTTTTGTTTGTCAATGTGTCTATATAATAAAAAGAAAAATCACACTTTGGCTTCAAGATATGAAGTTTATCTTCATGTTGAAAAACTCGCATTTTTCATACAAAATACCTCACGGATCTGAGTGACAAGTCCCGATATTTCACTCCGATGAGGTCACTCCCAGTGTTTTCCCGCTTAGACATGCGTAGTCAAAATGGTGAACTGGTTCAAAATTAAAATTTTGATTAACTTGCGTATTTTTTTTTGTGGTTGTGTCTATACAATATAAAGAACATTCCACGGTTGTGCAAAGATATGAAGTTTATCTTTTTGTGTTGAAAAATATTTCACTCACAAAATATATTCACCACTCGAAGATAAATTTCATACATCTTTGTGCCACCATGTAATGTTCTCTCTCTCATATTACACACACACACACACACACACACACACACACACACACACACCTTGAAGCAAAAACTACTCCTCAAGCTTCTGTTATAGAAAATGAATCAACACCTAACCAATCAGAATCGAGAATTCAACAGCACTATGGTACACAAAAAGGGATAAAAAGACTGGTAGGATAAAACCTCCGCCAGCTATAATAACAATAACTGACACACACTGAATCAAATTACATAAAGGAACCAGAGTCATAAATCCTGTTAAGCAAGCCCTGCTATCTTATTATGATAATCTGATTCCTCTCTGAATCCATAAAGCAGACCAGATCAGCCATTAAAATGCTGATCTTTGATCAAATCTGATCCTTCTTCCACAGGAAATGGCTCCTTTTCAGTGCTTCTGTTACTCAGCTGTATAAAAGCAGGCTTACTTTGGATCGGGTGGGCCGTCTGTAAGGGGCTTCATGGATAATTTGCAGAGGGAGCGGAACACCAGGAAGGCGTCTTTTTGCAAAATGTGCGAGAACTTAGCACCCGGTGCAGGTCCCACTGGAGCACCAGATTCCTGCAGGAAAAAGAGGAAGAGTTACAAAACAAACCGCTCATACTGGCATCCTGGACTGCTAGAAAACTTCTACTTGATACAACTTTTGCACCACTGTAATTATGCTGACACAAACTGACTGACACAGAGATGCCTACCCCAAATTTTGAATTTCAGTATTCTTGAAAACATTTTTCAGTATTTTGGAATGACTTTCAGTAACATTAATTTATGCGCATTTCCATTATAAAGAGGTATATACAACCCCGATTCCAAAAAAGTTGGGACAAAGTACAAATTGTAAATAAAAACGGAATGCAATGATGTGGAAGTTTCAAAATTCCATATTTTATTCAGAATAGAACATAGATGACATATCAAATGTTTAAACTGAGAAAATGTATCATTTAAAGAGAAAAATGAGGTGATTTTAAATTTCATGACAACAACACATCTCAAAAAAGTTGGGACAAGGCCATGTTTACCACTGTGAGACATCCCCTTTTCTCTTTACAACAGTCTGTAAACGTCTGGGGACTGAGGAGACAAGTTGCTCAAGTTTAGGGATAGGAATGTTAACCCATTCTTGTCTAATGTAGGATTCTAGTTGCTCAACTGTCTTAGGTCTTTTTTGTCGTATCTTCCGTTTTATGATGCGCCAAATGTTTTCTATGGGTGAAAGATCTGGACTGCAGGCTGGCCAGTTCAGTACCCGGACCCTTCTTCTACGCAGCCATGATGCTGTAATTGATGCAGTATGTGGTTTGGCATTGTCATGTTGGAAAATGCAAGGTCTTCCCTGAAAGAGACGTCGTCTGGATGGGAGCATATGTTGCTCTAGAACCTGGATATACCTTTCAGCATTGATGGTGTCTTTCCAGATGTGTAAGCTGCCCATGCCACACGCACTAATGCAACCCCATACCATCAGAGATGCAGGCTTCTGAACTGAGCACTGATAACAACTTGGGTTGTCCTTCTCCTCTTTAGTCCGAATGACACGGCGTCCCTGATTTCCATAAAGAACTTCACATTTTGATTCGACTGACCACAGAACAGTTTTCCACTTTGCCACAGTCCATTTTAAATGAGCCTTGGCCCAGAGAAGACGTCTGCGCTTCTGGATCATGTTTAGATACGGCTTCTTCTTTGAACTATAGTGTTTTAGCTGGCGACAGCGGATGGCACGGTGAATTGTGTTCACAGATAATGTTCTCTGGAAATATTCCTGAGCCCATTTTGTGATTTCCAATACAGAAGCATGCCTGTATGTGATGCAGTGCCGTCTAAGGGCCCGAAGATCACGGGCACCCAGTATGGTTTTCCGGCCTTGACCCTTACGCACAGAGATTCTTCCAGATTCTCTGAATCTTTTGATGATATTATGCACTGTAGATGATGATATGTTCAAACTCTTTGCAATTTTACACTGTCGAACTCCTTTCTGATATTGCTCCACTATTTGTCGGTGCAGAATTAGGGGGATTGGTGATCCTCTTCCCATCTTTACTTCTGAGAGCCGCTGCCACTCTAAGATGCTCTTTTTATACCCAGTCATGTTAATGACCTATTGCCAATTGACCTAATGAGTTGCAATTTGGTCCTCCAGCTGTTCCTTTTTTGTACCTTTAACTTTTCCAGCCTCTTATTGACCCTGTCCCAACTTTTTTGAGATGTGTTGCTGTCATGAAATTTCAAATGAGCCAATATTTGGCATGAAATTTCAAAATGTCTCACTTTCGACATTTGATATGTTGTCTATGTTCTATTGTGAATACAATATCAGTTTTTGAGATTTGTAAATTATTGCATTCCGTTTTTAGTTACAATTTGTACTTTGCCCCAACTTTTTTGGAATTGGGGTTGTATATCAATATGTTTAACATTTAAATTATTAAAAAGAACTGTTTTGTGTGAATTGAATAAACAAAACGCGAGCAGCCACCTCAACTGAATTTCCACTCAACAAATTTCTAGAGCATACAATACATCACATTTTTATATATACACAATAGTTTGCAGACATTACGGTTGACTACCAATCATTGGTATTGAATGCAACTCCTCAAAAGTATTATATTATATTGCCTGGCAAAATGTTCTACCTGTTAACGGATTCTAATAAAATTTAAAAAAATTTCTTATTTCATGCCAAAGAGAGTCCGACATTGTTATCTTAATGTCCCAATATATAAATACTTCAGCATAATGCTTCAGAAGAGACATTGAATAAAATGACATTTATAATTGTATTTAAAACAGTGGAATGATCAATTTTTTGCCACAATCCCAACAGCACTAATCATAAAATTCTGTTTTTGGTCATACTACATGTGCATTTGCACTTGCAACACTGAAAAGCCTTTGAATTAAAGAAGTCCAGCCAGTGTTTGATATTTCAGTGAATAAAAGTCAGACATGTAAAAAGAAACTGAATAAGTTTAACTCACATTTCATGGCACTAATTGGCAAATTCAACTCCAAGCACAGGTCAACCATCACCGCTTCAGCACGGGTCACGTTCCGTGTCTTTTCATCCACAGATTTCGTAAAAAAACTGCTGGATACCCCCAGATTTACTTTCCGCCTGACTCGCCATTTCAGCATACTCCATATGTTTTTTGGAGTTGACATGCCGCGTGCAGTCATCGCGACCACCATGTTAATGTCAGTTCTACACAGTTTGCGGTGCGCGTATCCATTGCCCTTTTGACTGGGTGTAATGCACGGCCATTCTACCGTATCGAAAACAGCGCGAACAAATGTGCGGAATCTGCGCATGTCACACACAGCATGTGTGGTTGTCGTAAAAATAAATAGCCTAGCCGTGAATCGCGCATGGACTGAAAAAGTTGCTTGGACATTTAAAAACAACTCACTGGAATTTAAGACTTTATAATAATTCCGTACAGAATAACACTGTTTGCCGTAACATCGTATTTACGTAACTTTTCCGTACAAAATACGGCCAATCCGTACTAGTGGGCATCTCTGATTACATATTCCTGCAGGCACGGTGTGTAGTGGATAAAAATAACCACAAAGACTGATTAATAATAAAAAATAAGCAAACTTCTTTACAAATCATAAATAAAACAGGGATGAGAGTGGGTGCGGATGAAAAAAAGCAGAAAATCTGTAATAAATGGGGGTCCGGGGGACACCTCCCGGGAATTTTTTTTTTTTCAAAATGAGACCTTACACACCTTATTTCTTGCAATCTGAGCTTAGTTAATTAAAAACACCTGATGCCTGTTTTAATACTTATTGAAATAAAAACACTATTATATAGAACAATATGCAGTGTTTTCCCCAGAAAAAAAATTAAAGCCCTAAATTCTGGCATGATAACACACAGACAATTGAGCACCAACGGCGCGAAATGAAATGAAACTAGGGGGGTCCGGGGGCATGGCCCCCCGGAAAATTTTTTGAAAATAGATGCTCTCAGGTGCATTTTCAGGGTCTCCAAGAGGTTTATGATTATAGGATAGATTTTAACAGTGCTTCAATGATTTCTGATCTAAATAGTATTAGTGTATACACATTTGAAATTTCACCTTAACCTTCATCCTACCAAGTGGGGTCCATCTGGACCCCGCACCTATATGTTTGTTTGCCATTTTAAAAATATGTGACATACTGCCTCACCGTTTTATGAATTTGTCGGAATTTATGTCTTAATTAAAACACTAAAGCACCGGAAGATCAGCTTTTTGCATTGTGAAGGTATAATTAATTTGTTACTGGGGTCCAACCGGACCCCAGAGTAAAGTTTATCTGTCTTTCATTTTATAATTGAATAGCACACTGAAAGTTAACTTCTTTTATTTCTTTTATGTTCCATAATGAAACTACAAAGGCATTCCTTCTTGGGGTCCGTGTGGACCCCACTGCTGCAATAAGCACAGGCTGCAAAACAAAAGCCCTAAATTATTTTACAATTACTTTTTTGTTTTAAATTCTGTAAGAAAAGACCTAAGTTGTAATCCAGAATGTTTTACAGCTGCATGAGCTGCAAAAATCATGTATATAATGCCAACTTTTTTTTGTGGCGCTATAATTTGCTACATGTATGCTAGTTATTGCAATATTATTGCAATGTTATTGCATTTATAATACATCATTGATATTCAGCCATAGTGGATTTTGTTCTTCAATAAAGTTATGTCTGTTTGCTGCATTGAATTGGTTCTTACTGCATTGATTTCAAGGTATTCCCTCCTGGGGTCCATACGGACCCCGCCTGGTAGTTTGTGTATGTAAAATTGGCTGGTAGGATGAAGGTTAAGTGTGTTCTTTATGCCTTGGGCCCTTTAGTGTATTGCTGTTATTAATACAAGATGTTCTGAACAAAACTTATCTGGTGATTTTGTCTTTATAAGCTTTAATTTTAAAGAAAAGTATTGGGGTCCAAACGGACCCCACATGGTAAGATTAAGGTGTAAAATAGCATGGTAGGATGAGGGTTAAAGTTCAACATGCAAGTTAAACTGTTTTGTTACAGATTACTGATAGATTTGAAAATCTACGGCGATCCCTTAATTATCTCTGATCAAGTAGTGTTGTAACAAAAATGTGCATGAACAGTGGTTTTGCTCCAGCTTATGCAATCCAATGAAGAGAATCGATCATCATTCTCTTGATCACAAAGGGATCTGAACCTAAGACCTGCCACCTTAAAATAAGTTGCTGTATTACTAGAACTGTAATGATTTAGAATGTTTCTGATGCAATTACCGTAATACATGTAGAACTAAGATGCACTGAAAAGAAAAGTAAGGCAGCTGCATATTATAAAGTTTAAATTTTGGCACTTTATTAAATGGGCTAGATTGAGATTAAAACATTTAAAGGAAAAGAAAACTTAATTCATACATTTAAGTTTGCAGAAAGATTATGTACTTATAAACACGCTCATGAATGATAATAGACTCGGTCAAACTTTTGTGATTTAAAGTCAGTCGGCTTTGTCCGTCTGGTGGGGCTTATAATGAATCGGAAAATTCCGGGATGTCTGATGTTTTCTTTCGATATTTTTATTGGACGGTTTGAACACGTGATCTTGACGTAGCCAAAGGATTAGTTTGTTTACATCCTACCACGCGGACATATTACTTTGACAGAATCAGCACAAACATTGGGAAAAAAGGCCGCTTGTTTAACACAAATATCAATCAATATGTAAATGGATCTGTCATTTGCTCGCCTATGTATCTCGTTACTTGTGGGTAGGAAATTTAACGTATCGGTATAAATCTAAGCGTATCGGCGGGCAGAGCAAGAGTAACGGGCCCGATATGCTAAAACGCTTTGGGGGAAAACCATGAATATGTATCAAAATCAATATGTGTATTGCATTAATTCAAAATAATATCTACATTTTATGGGGATTGGTTATTACTCGTTGTCAATATCACTTGTTTTTCTAAAAAACGTCGATTAAAATTCAGTTATTTACAGTTCCATTAATAATTCAATTTTTCATATATTCAATATATTGAATTAAATAAAAACATTCATATCTTATGGAAACTGACCTTTTCCTAATGGCCACATTACTTGTATATGATTTCTTCATAATGTCTATTTAAACTTTAAAGTTACACAGTTATCGACACGGTCAGCTATAATTCAAATTATCATATATTCAATGTATTGTATCAAACAAATGCATATTTTATGGGGACTGTCTTCATCTTATTGTCCACATCACTTGTACGTTTTCTTCAAAAGGAAAATGTCTATTTACAGTTAAAAGTTATTTACAGTTCCCAGTTATTTTTGAAACAAATTTTCATTTGATCATTTAGACTTCAGCTTCTTGGCCAAAGCCAAAAGCTCATCAGTCCTCTCTTTTTTCCTTTTTCTTTCATTAGCCAGCGCCTGCTGGGTTTTTACATGCTCTAACCTGGCTCTCTCTCACACTCCTCTCTTGCTTTCCTTTTGCTTTGCTAAACTTGTTTTTTATACCAGCATCAATTTCACGTACCTTCGCTTCATCTCGCTTGTCAATAGTATTCGGCATCTTGAGAAAAAAACGCCGATTAGAGGAGCGTATTTTTGATATGCAGCTCACGAACATGTGTAAGTTTTGATAAAAGAAAGCGGATGTGGGTGTCTTTGTAAAAACTGTTTTGATTGGCTATTATGGTCTCGACATCGATGTTTTGACCAATAACAATGTAGATAACACGAATTTTACATCACATTCAACGAGATTAGAGACTAAAGATGGCGACTTACAAATAATGTGTAAATATCGTTGGAGTTAATAAAGTTTGAACAGCATGAAGGTACATACCCCAACCCCCTGAAATTAATTTAAAAAAAAATTCTCAACGGATTTGGCATAATATAAAAAGCTCGTTTTTTACTCAGAAAAAGCAGAAAACTCATCCCTGATAAAAGTCCCACTGCAGGCCTATTCAAATAGCGGCCCGGGGGCGAAATTGGCCCGATTGAAATTTAATCCGTCCCACGGCAGATTTTTTAAAACAAAACAAAAAAACATATCTACGTATCTGCCGCGGTGCACAGTTTTCTCTACCGCTCTGGCACAGACCAGAATCCAGGTCGTCTCCATGGTGACAAACACTCATTCTCGCCGATTCTCGCGATGTGACACTCCATGCAGCTACAGCAGTGGCAACATGGCACTGTCCAAGCAACATCGCAAAGTTGACAGAAAACCGTAAATTTCAAAGCGAACGGACTGAAAAGTACTTATTTACTTTGCCAACTACGGCAAGCGATAGACCTGTGTGTTTATTGTGCAACGAATCCGTAGCTGTGGCCAAAAGAGTACAACATGAAGAGACATTTTACAACAAAACATGCTTCATTTTCTGAGCAATACCGAGAGGGCTCCGAGGAGAGACGAAGGAGAATAGACAGACTGGTAACTTCTTTTGAACAAAGTCAGCGTGCAATTGGTGGCTTTTGCACAGAACAAGAGAGAGCTTTGATTGCATCTCTACGAGTGGTGTGGATACTGACAAGAAAAAGAAAAAAAAAAAAAAAAAAGACCCTTCACCGAGTCGGAAACTATTAAAGACTGCATGCTGGCGGTTGTTGACAAAATGATTGTTGACCAAAAAATGAAAGACAACATGTCCTCATCTATTAAAAAAAGTACTATTTTTCATTATATTTCATAATAAAGGAAAAGAATAATGTACCTTATTTTATTTCATATATTATGTACTAGGGCTGTAACGATATGCGTATCGAAATCGAAATCGCGATACGCAGAGCCACGATCCGTATCGCGATACAAGAAGGCAGAATCGCGGTACACCCTTTCAAACTTCTCCTCAGCCCAAAAACAGAGGTGCTTCCAAACTTCAATTTATGAATACTTTACTTTTTATTTAAATTACATTTTAAACTTACTTAAATTACTTTTATTTTTTTATATCTATTAGTAAGTCATTTTTTCGCCGACCTGCGACAATCTTCTGCGAGTCACGCAACGTCCACACTCGCCACTGGCAGAGCATTCATTTCTTTTAAGCGGTCGCCATTCTGGTTGCGACGCGGGGAGCGAATCTGTAAACAAGCAGCTCATTGGCTGGCTAGGTGTGCCACAAGCCAATCACAATCACTTGACCGGAAAGGCATGCAGTGTTGCCAGATTGGACGGGTTTAGGTGCTTTTTGGCTGGTTTTGAACATATTTTGGGGTGGAAAACGTTAGCAATATCTGGCAACACTGAAGGCATGTCTGCTTGGGCGGAAGCCTTCTGCGGCAGTTACATTTTGACACGCGAGCAATGTTTCACCATAAAAATTCCGTAATTTCCATCTGTTTTCCGCGATCACAGAAAATCATTGGCCCTATGAGAGTGAGACAGTGAGAGAGCCACCCCCCCAAAAAAAAAATCTTAACGGATTTACACGATTTGGAAAAATGACTTTTTCAGAACCGAAAAAAACAGAGCTTCCGGCTCAACAGTATTATTTTGAGAAATAAAACAATCTTTGGATATACATTTGTTCATTTTTGCATGCATATTACTCATTCTCTGCAGTGGTCTGAATTATTTGTTATTAAATAGTTAATGTAAGTAAGTAAATGTTAAGTCAAATTTACTACTTTAAAAAAACATTTTTAAAAAAAATCGTGGGCGTATCGAATCGTGGGTCAAAAATCGCGATACGAATCGAATCGTGAGTTGGGTGTATCGTTACAGCCCTATTATGTACCTTAGTATAGTATATTTTAATTGCCTTTAGCTGATGTCAATTTTATGTCAATTGTCTGTCCGGCCCTCACAAATTTTGTAATTTTCTAGTTTGGCCCCCCTGCAAATGTATTTGAACAGCCCTGTTCTACTGTGTATTTATTTATTTTATTTTTTTTACATACTGGGAAATTCAGACAGTATTCAAGTTGTTCTGTATAATTAATGTGTACCATCTTGAAACATTTGCGCTAGTGGCTAATAAGTTAGAGTTCAAACAAGCATAGGATTACTAAAGCTGTACTAAAATATATACAAAGTCAATAATTTACATTATACCATGCATACAAATGTAAATATGGCATTACAGATGTGTTTCCCAGTGGCACACTCAATGAATGACTAGGACGCATGTTATTTTAGCCCCCCCATCATCCTGACATGCTGCGCTAATGCAGTTCAGCAACGAAAATGGATAAATGTCCGTCTGCCCATCAAACCATCATTGTGTCTTAAACTGTATGTTTATGTACAATGCTTCCATTTCATTATTAGGCTATTAGTGTTTAATTTTAAAAAGCTTCTCATGTCACCTTAAAACCTCCCAAAAAGTCTGTTATGCATCTCAGGTCTTCCAGATTAGTAAATACTTTAGAATGCATGGTCAGAATTTGCACAATGCAGCAAGTATGTGTACGATGCCACTTGTGTTCTTCAAGCACATGCAAAATCAAGCGTCCAGTATAAACAAGGCTCGTCTGCTTGGCGTTGAGCCGTTTCACACCACTCCGTCGTAGAATATTTTCCTAACACACAACGCTTCCCAATAGACTGGTAAACTAGTGCAAAGAATATTCTTTTGGTTTTTAGTTACTATATTACTGACATAATAAATAAATAAATAAAAATGTCTAAATGTTCCAATAGTCCTATATTACAGCCGAATTATGGAATTTAAAAAAAAAAAGTGTTTTTATGCCTTGGGTTTGCAGAAAATGCATGAATAATTCATCTGTTTGTACAGAAAGTTTAGGAACCCCTAAGTAAAGGGCTCTGAATAAAGAAGCCTCATTAACACAGGGCTCCTACAGGTTTCTTCAAGTGAAATTCAAGGCTTTTTAAGACCATTTATACACAAATTCAAGGCCTAATTTCGCAGCTGATTTCACCGGCAAAGAAACACACACAGCAAAACGCCTCGAATACATTGCCATCGACAGGTTTTACCCACTCACGAAATGAAATATGATGCCTCCATGCCTCGTTAAACTTACATTTGCCCATTTTTCCATAGATAGGCCTATAAGTAGGCTATAGACTTTTCGTTTATACTTTTAGACTTAATTCTCCAGACTTTCCTTTTACCGCGCGCCAAACAAGTTCAGGGATGTGTGTTCGAAGAATTTTGCCCTCGGGGTGTGCGTGCGATAGCATGGTTCCGCCCACAGCTCCAGTTCCGCCACTTATGGCCCTTTTCCACTACCCTTTTTCAGCTCACTTCAGCTCGCTTCAGCCCGACACGGCTCGCGTTTCGACTACCAAAAACCAGCACGACTCAGCTCGCTTCAGCCCTGCTTAGCCCCTAAAACTCGCACCGTTTTGGAGTAGGGGTGAAGCGAGCCAAAGCGTGCCGAGTGAGGCTGGGGGCGTGAGCAGACACTCCCCTGTGCACTGATTGGTGAGGAGGAGTGTCCTCACATGCCCACACACGCCCCGCGAGCACGCTGGGATCTGTAAACACCGCAAACCCGGAAGAAGAAGAATTACGAGAATTTCTGAAGCCTTATGCGCCTCGCCTCATCTATACGCTCTTGCCAGTATCTGTTGGCGTTGTCGGTGACAACAAGCCACAGCACCAAGACCAGCAACACTAACGACTCCATGTCCTCCATGTTTATTGTTTACTCTCCGGGTCGTGAGACTACCGCTTAAAAGATCACTGATGTCACTGTTTGCGCCGCTTAACGACATCACGTGACGTCCACCCACTTTTGCTAACTCCACCCAATGTGTCCACCCACTTCCAGCCAGCACGGTTCAGCGCGGTTGTAGTCGAAATGCAACTCCAACAGCCCCGCTCAGCTCGACTCAGCTCGGCACGGCTCAGCCGCGTTTGTAGTGGAA